>NC_141232.1:17397500-17415000 GCF_054856515.1 Filicampus tigris | reverse complement strand
TTTATATAAAAATCTCAACTGGTTATGCAAGCGGTCATGACATGGGCGCTTGGTGTATTAATGAAACCAAATTAAATGGAGTCATTTTTGAGCATCAGAGTTCGTACCTGGCATCCAGCTTTCTCCAGCATTTGAGCATAGCAGACAGTCTTTTCGATGTCCTCGAACACACGGATCTTACACGTGATCGGCACAGACAGCTTTTCATTTGCTAACATGACTGTTAAATGAGAAAAGCAGTTAAGATTAAAACTGCACTTCCTTTTAGACAAATATAGTCATTGGGCTTCATTCACTAACAGTGCGCAAATCTGTTTCATCAATAAGTTAATACTTGAATTTTAGCATACTCTGCAAACAGACTTTGTGTACGCACAAATAATGAACCATCAAATTTTGAACAAAAAAAACCCCGTCAAGTTCAGTAATGTTTAATCGATCAATTTATCGATCAAGTACACATTTCCTGAAATTTTCATGACAAATGACTATCAAAAAGCTTCAGACGTAACTCAAACTGGTGTGGTTTATACATATTTTCTGTAGTGTGGTTTCCAACGCAAATTTGATTAATTTTACTGACTACAAATGTATGGAGTAATATAGTTGTTGAAAATATGTATGCGTTACTAACATTTGCGTTTGTAATAGTAAAGATTTGTATGCTCATAAAATTGGACACACAATTATGCTCTCATATACAGTATATCAGTGATCAATTGTTTGTGTTACAATTGGCCTTCATGTGTGGAGTTTGCATGTCTTTAATCTCACGTTCCAAAAACATGCATGGTAGGAGAATTGAACACTCCAAATTGTCAGTAGGTGTGGATGTGAGTGTGAATGGTTGTTTGCCTATTTGTGCCCTGTGATTGGCTGGCGAACAGTTCAGGGTGTACCCCACTTCTTGCCCAAAGAAAGCTGGAATAGGCTGCAGCACGCCTGCGACCACAGGGAGATCATAAGCAGTTCAGAAATATACTGTAGTGAAATCTAAATTGTTCAGGTTAGAATTGTTTTCACCTGAGTACAAATCTAAATTCTTTGGGTTAGAAATGTCTTCATGTGAGTATAAAACTAAAAGTCTTGTGAATACAACTCTAATTTCTACAACAACGAAGTCTGTGATGTGGACAGAATTTGTGTCTGTGGGTATGAATCAAGAAAGTGTGGAAATTACGTCACGTAGGTTAGTGCCGTAACAATATCCAAATGTTGCTATGCGATATCCCAATATGAACCTCAGGACAGAATAATTTATCACAATATTAGGAAGAGGTTGCTCATATAAAAAAGCTCAGGATAGTGTATAAAAATAATATTGAGGGAGAAAATCAGGACAATATTGTATTTTTGTACATAATAACCGTGACAAAGAAATAACAAATGGGCTTGGCCAGTAACTTTATTGTCATATGTTCTTATTGGCTCAGCAGTGCAAAGTAACATAGTCTATGTAGTTCACAATGCTGTGTTCATACTCACGTGAAAACAAAATTACCGGTAACCAAAAAAATTCTGATTCTAACTCACACAAGAACATTTCTAACCCAAACAATTTAGATTCATACTCAAATTAAAAATCCTAACCAGAACAATTGCTCAAACTTGTGTAAATGACAGCATAATTTTGTGTACAACAAGTTTATTAAAACACTTAAGAGTCCTAAATTTTCCACTTCTGCCCCCTCCCTCTTCCAGAACTTGCAAATTCCACTCACAGTACTCTGTCTCCATTGAAATGCTAATTGTGCATGCTCAGCCCTGGGCGTGTTTGACAACAGCTCTCCACAATCATCCTGTTTTGTTTTTTGATTCAAGAAACATTTTAAATTTGCAATAAAAACTCTTTTTATAATTCTTTATAAAATTCAGTGTCTTTATTTTGAAAATCATCCCCTTTTGTCTTTTCATCCAAGAAACATTTTCAATTTTCCATAATACACACCAACAATGAAATTTTACTCTGCAAATCTCAAAATCGTGTGCCATGGTGACTTCTGTGTGAAATCTGACTTTGTGCAGATTGTGCAGAACAGCTGTGTTTGTGTCAGTGGGTAAGTAAAGTACCCATACAATGGAAAGTAATTAGGGGTGTGACACATATTTGGTTTCTGAGGAGTGAAACAGAGTGGAGACTAAAGTCTCCTCTTTAGGAATTTAATTGTCTAAGGCCTAGTCTACACGTAGCCGTTTTTTTTAACAGCCGTGAACTGACAGTGGATACAATGGTCTTGTTTACAGGGGGGGTAGGGTAATATATGATTTTTCAATATAAATGTGAAAAAGGGGCTGCAGTTTGGGGGGTCTGATTAGACAATAATGATGTTAGTTGGGAGGCCAGTTGGATCGCCTGTTGGTGGCATGCTTATCTCCCACCTCCCTTGTGCACCTCTGTTGCTTTCACATTTGATCCGAAGAAAACGTGTTATAAATCCAGTGGTGATTTTGCGCATACACAATTTACGCACAGAGTATGAACATTTATATGCATTTATTAGTGAATGATGCCCAATGAGAAGAACAGGGGTTCCAAAACCTAGGGTTAGGACTAAAAATGGTTGAGGATTTATTGAATTGTATTCATTAAATTTAAAATTAATCAACTTTGTCTAAAAAGAAAATGGTTATTTTTTCAATTAAGCACTTTTGTGGTTTGTTAGTTTATTTTTACCACAATGAAACATTGTTTCTAATATTTCGAGACCCCTAAACAGTTCTCAAATCTAGCATTTTATATAATATACCAAGCGGAACCTCCAAGTCCATCACTCTCTGGGGAAAAATGACTTTGAAGTTGGACAAAATCTTGTGGCACAACTGTCATCATACAAGATATTCCTAGCCTAGCTTTACTTTAGGATTTGAGTTATGTGGGAGGATTGCTCCAACTGCCTGTCCTCAATTAATCGATCTGTTCAGCACTAGTTACTCAACTGCACGTAGTCACCTGCATTGGGAACTTCCCGGCAGGAACGCTGTGCATTGCACAAGTTCGGTCACACGGGGTCATTTTTGCCCGCTTTCTAGTCTTTAAAGCGGAAGTCAACACAAGCATTTTTTTTCAAGAATATGGTCCATGCAAACCCACTACCTGAAACAGGGCATTCTGATAAATATTGCGTTTGTGGACTAAGTGTTAATTCACTCGTTTTTAGTCATCTCTGGCTCAGATTCAGAAAACAGGTCAGCCGTGATTGGTCGTTGTGAGCAGTTGTGATGTCATTTTCAGTCGACAGAAGACAAAATGGCCGCCCCCAGAGATGGCTAAAAACGAGTGAATTTTTCTGCTTAACTTATACGTGTTCCAAAAATGCTAAATTAATCAGAACTCCGTGTTTCAACTAGCGGGCCTGCATAGAACATATTCTTAAAAAAATATATGTTTGGGTTGACTTCCGCTTTAAGGAATTAATCAATCATTTATTTTTGAATGATTTTGTTTACTAATTATGGAAATGGCCAGTCACATGGTCAATATGTAGAAATACCTATTTCACTCAATAATATGCACAATATTTATAACTTTTTTTTAAATGCAGTTTTGACTGATATTCTGTTTGTTAATATTGGCTGTTTTCCTGTGTCTATTGTTTATAGTGTGTTTATTGTGCTCATTTATTGCTTTCACTTGTTGTACTATGACTAGGAGTTCTGACGAGTGCCATCAAAGAGATTGTAGCCGAACTTGGAGGTGCAGCTGTCTTTCTACTTTATAACTCAAATGACTCTCTTTTTATTGTAACGTGATCATACAAAAAATGCATTACCCATTTTTTTTAACAGCTCCCACTCATCTTGCAGGAAAGCGCCGTAGTGCCCTTCGACAAGAACCACAAAAATTGTTAGTTATTTTCATGTTGAAGTCTCTGATGATAACATTTATCATACACTTAATTTCTGTAGAAAAGCCAGGTACCCCTTTTAGCGATCATCTGAGGACATCCCAGGTTAAGGTCAATGGCATCACAGTAGTTCTGGGCCAAAAGAGCTGCCTGAATGAACACCTCAGGATCATTTGCACAAAACTGAAACAAAAGAAAACAAAGAAAAAACAATTACTTTCATGAATACATCTAACCATTTGTGACAAAGTGCACTGTAAATAGTGAATCAGGATATTCATATTGCATGAATATCCTGATTCACTATTTAAACAAAACTTTTCTGTTGCCCTCTAGAACCCCCTTTACAATACATAACTGTCATTAAAATGTGATTAAGTCGTTGGTAGACAGCAGTTTAATCACTAAATACGATTCAGAATGTGTCGTCTGCCGTTTGAATCTTGCGCCCCCTCATCTTCGGCTTTTTCACGAGATGTGATGTCACAGTAGCTGGAGCTTTCAGTGACTACTAATCATCATCGGTCGAATAACACCCCCTTCTGTCGGCTCGAGTGTTTCAAAATCCTCTCATTCCAAAACATCGCTCGCCATTGAATCTGCTATGTTTGTAGTGCATGGAGATTGTACACTCTATGATGTAGCGAGCGGTTTAGCTATAACTACGTCACTTTCGGTGGCTAGAGCCACGATTCCTTGAGCTTCCATGAGGTTCGGAAACACTCGTAATGAGTAAGTAAAACCTATTTTCTAATCGATCTGTGGTTGACAACTTGGAGGAAGTGGCTTGTACGTATTATAAAACCTATTACCAATGAGAATAGGAATTTTAAAATGACAGACAAAATGTTTGCACCCTGACCTTTAACATACCTGGTCACTGCAAATACATTGGAAAAATAAGTTATTCGAATAGGAATATCCATCCATCCATCCATTATCGATACCGCTTATCCTCACAAGGGTCGCGGGGCGTGCTGGAGCCTATCCCAGCTGTCTTCGGGCAGTAGGCGGGGGACACCCTGAATTGGTTGCCAGCCAATCACAGGGCACACATAGACAAACATCCGCACTCACAATCACATCTAGGGGCAATTTAGAGAGTCCAATCAACTTACCATGCATGTTTTTGGAATGTGGGAGGAAACCGGAGTACCCGGAGAAAACCCACGCAGGCACGGGGAGAACATGCAAACTCCACACAGGGAGGCCGGATCGAACCCACGACCTCTGAATTGTGAGGCGGACGTGCTAACCAGTTGACCACCGTGCCGCCAAAAAGGAATATATTTTCCTTATTTCTTCAGCAGGGCCAGACAGTATTTTCAATAGCATAAATTATATCTTTTTTAGAAGAAGTAGTATGATCAGTGAAAGGGAGTCATTTAATGCAGGGGTGTCAAACGTAAGGCCCCACGGGTCTGCTCCGGCTCGCAAACGGTCTAGTTTAAAAATGTGTACAGCCGACTGAATAAACAGCTACTTCATATTTGCCAAATGGCCAATATTAGTTGAACTTGAGTAAGAAAGGTCTCTATGATTATTTCACTGCACTTCTACCTTAACCATAAGGTGTTAAAGTTTGATAATGTAGTATAACAAGACGGTACTTCTGTTAATCCATCATTCATAGTGTTAAATTTCTCCATTTTACAAGCAATGCTCAGATGAGTAATGTAAGTTGTTCAAGAAAACTGGCCTGATGTCACTATTTTACAGACAACCTTACAGAGGGAAAATAACCCCCCAAATTTTTTTCAAGAATATGTTCCCAGCAGGCCCACTATTCCTCCTATTTTTTTTAAATAGACCTCTGGGGAGACAAAACCAAATGCTGCTATTGTTTAAAAGGAAGGATTTAAGCCATTTTATTTTTAACACTGCGTTTAAACATTCAAAATCAATGGCTTGTAAACCCCCATCCTTAAAAATTTTTAATAATCTCAGTTTTCTTAATGTAATGAGTTTGGTTTTTCCAAATGAAATTAAAATTCAGTTGGTTAATAGCTTTAATGAGGTTGTCAGGTATTGCCAGTGAACATGCAGGATAAATACAATCACTTTATCAAAGTTATTAAATTTGTTCAAATTCGAATTTTTAATGTATATTGCCAATGTTTCTACTGCGAGGATAAACAACAAGGGAGATATATTGCGTCCTTGCTTGACTCCCCTGTTAATGGTGAAACGAGGGGAGGTACCTTGAGAAAGTATTACTGAGCTGGTTGTATTATTATAATAGCATTTGATAACATTACAGAATTTTGAACCAAATCCAAATAAGCGCAAGACTTTAAACAGATAATGGTGTTCTAATGAATCAAATACCTTGTAGAAATCAAGGAACAGAATAAATCCATCATCCTCAATTAGGTGGCTATAATCCAATAAATCCTGAACTAACCTGATATTATTGTGTTTGGATATGTTGTTCATAAAACCAGATTGACTCACTAATGACATGGTCCAGGATTCCTTTAAGTCTGTTAGTGTAAATATAAGTTAGTATTTTGTAATCATTGTTTAGGAGTGTGATTGGACGATAATTATCCAAAAGCTTTTTGTCTTTTCCTGCCTTAGGAATTAGTGTGATGACACCTTGTTTCATGGTAGCTGACAACGACAAGTTAGAAATTGTTTCTTTAAAAACCCAAAAGAGAATAGTTCTCAGTGAAGGCCAAAAATGTATGTAAAAATGAGAAGTTAGCACATCTGGTCCAGGAGATTTATCTAGTTTTAAATATGTGGAAGCTTTATCTAATTCTTTGGTTGTAAAATCTTTTTCAAAATTATCTCTCATGTCATTATCAATTTGAGGGGTGAAATCTTTAATTTGATCTAGAAAGCTATCAGCCGCTTCTTCAGAAAATGCTGAGTTATCTAAGTTTTGGTAGAACGTACTTATTTCTTTGGCTATTACAATTGGATCGGTGCATTCTTCCTTATTTATCAATAAACATCTGATGGAGTTATGTTCTTGACGCTTCTTTTCTAACCTACAGAAATATGCTGAATTTTTTCTCCTCCTTCAATCCATTTGGACCTCGACCGAATATATGCTCCTCGAGCTTTATGTTCATAAAGGCGATCCAATTGAGATTGTAACGATACAAGTTTTATTTTATCATCTTCTGTTAGAGTCGTGCAACTAGTCATCAAGAGTATTTCCTTCACCACTTTTTCCTCTATTAAGTTATTTTGTTTCTTCATATTTTACAAAAGTACAAATTTTATATTTCAAAAATTCCCATTTTGTAGTGTATGAGGTTAAAGTGTTATCCTGTAAAGTGTTTTGAATAAGGTCCTCAATATTTTTACAATAGTCTTCATGTTTTAAAAGGCTGGAATTAAATTTCCAGTAGCCTTGTTTTCTGTTCGGCTGTAATTGCTGTGAAATTAGTAAATCTATACAACAGTGGTAAGTGGTGCAGGAAATATTTCACTCTTTTTTGTGTGACTAGGCATTGTTGTCGCTAATAACAAAAGTCCAAACAAGATCTTATACTTGCATTTGGTTTGAGCCAAGAAATTTTTTTTTTATTTGGGTATTTGTCTCGCCAAGGATCATGGAGGAAAAACCCTGTTAGGTTTTGTACTTGAGAATTTACTAGGTGATCTGTCAATCCATTCATCTAAGACCATGTTCCAATCACCATCCAAAATTACATTCTCTGTAGCAAAACGGTCTTTAAGTTTAATCACATTATCTTTTATTTCTTCTAATAAGCTTTTGTTTTGTGATGGGTTACAATAACCGTATACATTGCTCAAGATTACTGAGTTATTTTCAAATGTTAACGCTGAGAGAATCCAGTGACCATCACAGCTGTAGATCGTTGTTGCAATTTTCCCTGTGAAGTCTTTAAAGAGAATTGCTACACCTGCAGACTTGGAGGTAACATGTGAAAAGAAAATTTTATCTCCCCACTGAGTGGTCCAAAACTTAACATGAGTCAGTTGAGTGTGTTTCCTGCAGAAAAACGTAATGTGGATTTTTGCTTTTGCAATAGAGAAATATTGCTTTTCTTTTTGAATTGTCTCTCAGAGCTCTGGCGTTGAGTGACAGCAATTTAAGATTAAGGGACATAACACTGAAAAAGGAGGGGAGAAAAAAGGAAAGAGAAAAAAAAAATTACAAAAAGTTAAATGAAGTAATATATAAGGTAATTACTAGGTTTCCTACTTTGGAGTGTAAGTATGAGTTGAGTCCATTTAAACATTCAAGATAAACCTCAATATTAACAAAGAATTAACATAGTTTCTTCCTTTTGCTCACAAAAGATTCCCTATTTTGTTTACCCAACAACCCTCCTCGCCCTTTAACTTCTCCTGGACTACTAGTACATAAACTTGACATTGATTAAATAGAACTATTGGAAGTATAATCAACAACACGCATATTTGATACACAACATTAACTATGCGTAATTTCCAATTAAGTCCCCCAAAAAAGAAAACGGAGGTCATGGTGGTTGAAGATAGATTCACGCCTTCACTATGCGACCATCAATAACTGCAATGTGGCCTCGATAAAAGGCCACTTTACCATTCGCCTTGTCTTGCTGGATTTTCGGCCAAAGTTGTTCCCTCGTCAGACGATCTTCTTTGATGAAATCCTGAGAGAAGTGGACACCTTGCTCTTTGCAGATGAGGGAATTCTTTGTCGCTTTCCATACCATATCCCGATGACTTCTTTTCACGAATTGCACGATGACCTTCCGGCTTCGTCCGTCTTCTTTCTTTCCGATGCGGTGGACAGAATCAACGATGTTTTCAATATTCTCCTTCCATAGGGAGATGGAGTTGCTCTGTTTTTTCTCTGACGTCTTAACCCTCATGTTCTTTCAGGCCCGCAAGTTTCAGGTTAGCAGCGTTTGTGTCTTTCAATCTCTAACAGTCTTTCTGTCACATTTTCTTTTTTCATTTCTGTGTGTTCGCGTTCCATTATTTCCAATTTGGATTGGTATAAAGTGATTCCAACTGTGTTCATCTCGACTCGTTGCATCATGTTAGCAAACATTTCAGAGCTCTCTTTCAATTGTTGTCCAAAGTCTTCCACTTTGCCGTCCAATTTGGTTATGGCAGCTAAGATGTCACTGAGGGAAGGTTCCCCACCCGTAGCAACTCTTTTAGCTGGAGGGAGTTTAGTTGGAGTGGTATTCCATGGGCGTCTGTTGTCAGCTTTGCCCGTTTCCATTACCACTGGAGCATTTTTGTTTGCAGAGGTAACCGATGCAGCCATCGCGTAGTTGTGGAAGGCTAGCTCGTTGGCTATATTAGCATTAGCCGTCGTCAACGAAGAGAAATCTTTATCGTCAAGAGTCAGCATTCTCGGACACAACACCGACCACTTGCCTGTTTTGAAGCTTATGTTGGGTTTCAGCAAGCAAAATCTTGGGTTGAGGTCACATTTTAAGATTCGTTTGGGACAAAGACAGCGGAGTTTAGAATTTTTCGTGTGCCCTGGTCGCCATGTTGCTGGGCCTCCACTCAGAAAATCCCAAGTGTATGTTATATCCTAACATATCTTAACATTTATAACACCTTTTTTTAACCTTTGTGGTACAAGCCATCGGGTCACGGAGGGATGAAAAGATGCTTCCTTTCAAATTTAGAAAAGGACAGTGTACATTCAGCAATGTATAAGAACAAAAAACGGTAGTCAGTATGTCTCGAATTCCGGGTTGTTGGTTTTTTTCAAACCATAAAGCCAGCATTGAACCCCACGCTTTAGGCATTACTGACAGCTAGGGGTACACTACAAAAATCTAAAGTCTAACCTAGACTTAGAATCTTATATCAAGCCAAAAAGTCTTTTTGATCATGTTTTGAGAATAATATGCAAACAGCATAATTTGTAAGATTATTAATATTGTTTTAAAATTGTCTTTTATTTCTTACTTCGTTTTGGAGATCCAAAAATTAGTTCATTTGCATGAAAAATAAGCTAAATTACTGTCAGAATCTCAGTTTGATACAATAGTTTATGTTTTCAGAGAACTTTTAGCTGTAAAAACGTGTTTCAAGAACCTCCTAGTAACTAGCGATACATTACTATTACAAAACACTGATGTACCAATACCAACAGAATTCATTCGCAATTAATTTGCACTGGTAATTACCTTCCAGTTTACTTTAATAGCATGTTGTGTGCCATAAATCCTCAAAAAGTCTGTAATTTTTTTTGTAACCTACCCTAGGGTGGCACAATAGTTGACTGTTTAGCACGTCCACCTCAGCGTGCAGAGGTCGTGGGTTCAAATCCAGCCCCGGAGTCAGCTGGGATAGGCTCCAGCATGCCTGAGACCCTCGTGAAGATAAGCGGCTTGGATAATGGATGGATGTACTCCATATTTTCATGCACAAAAAAACGGAAGCTCTAGAACTGTGCACGTTTCATTTTGACAACATTCAAAAATCTGATTATGGTTGACAAGTGACTTTTGAAGTTCAAGTTTAGATGACCAGTCTTATGCACATTTGCCTTATAAAAATGCCAAGACAAAGAATTTGAGCAGGGAGATGCAACAGGTAGTACTGCTTATATTCAGAAAAAATAGCTGTTTCCGATGCTGTTCAATTAGATTTGATAAAAATCTAATATATATAAAACGTAGGCAAAAAGTGTGCTATAAAGGCCAAAACTATGCAGAGAGATTTGTCTCAAAATTATTCCCCCACCACCTGAATAAATTAATAAATAAATAAAAAAAACAGGCTGGATAGGCGCTCTTGAGGACGGGACTTGGACAACCCTGCTTTAGATACTACAATTATAGCAGCCCGCCTGGTTGTTTTTTGTCTTTTTCTTTCAACAATTGTATCAGAAGTTGCCCCATTTTGCCAATTCTTTGTCCTTTTTTTCAAGAACAATGGAAGTTACAAAATCTGGTATTAGTATTTGTCAATAGTATAGGTTACAACCGGTTAAAACAGTGCAATAAAAAAAAAAAAAGAAAAAATGGATTTGAATTCTCAACAGATTTATTAATTTACACAAGTAAATGTACATGAACAAAAATTTAAAGATTGCAAAATGGAATTCAAACTATTTTACAACTTCATCCGACTCGGGACTTCCAAATTAATAGCTATGTATCAATTTATCTATAAGTGCACCAGATGCATTTGTGATAATAGCCTCATTATTGCCCCACCCCACAAACCTTTATTAATACAAAAAACAGCACTTATTCATAATACATGAAAAATATCAAACTGAGCACACATTCAACATACATTGAATTGTGCATAACAAGAACATTATATTATTTACCAATCACATAAAAGGATGATAAATAAGATCAAATTATAATAATAAAATATTTTTAAAATCCACGGGGTGGATTTTGCTGCTTAACTCTTATTCTACAAACACATTATTAATCAGAATGGCGTGTTTAAACTAGTGGGCCTGCTGGAAACATATTCTTGAAAAAAATATGTTTGGGTTGATTTCCCCTTTAAGTTAACCCATGCGTCCTGTTTCCGCCTTTTTAGAAAGTTAACCCCATTTTGTGCAAAGGACATTCATTTTTAATTGCTTTTATTGTTTTATCCAATTCAATTCTCATTCTTTGTTACTCTTTTCACCGTAGTTAGTTTTCTCATTATGTACTTCTTCCAATTCCCATGTAGGTTAAGAGAATAAATGTGCCCCCCATCATAAAACTGCATTGTATAATGTGTACTGTGTGCATGTGAGAGTGTTTAAATAAAGGTTATTAACCTCTAAGCTTCAAAAATGAACTCAAATCTCTTCCCATGCAGCATCTTTCTAATGAATGACTGATTTCCAGAGGTTTTTTGTCTTTTTAATCCTTTTAATTTAACACAAAAACAGGTGTGGTGCACCTAATAGCGGTTGAGTGCATTGCAGGCAGTAAACTCAAGCTGCCGTCAATTAATTAAATAAATTGTCCCCTTATTATCCCTACAAAGAGGTCAGAGTCTTTTGGGCCCAATTCTTCTCTTCTCTGGTTTAGACTTCGCTCTCACATTATACAACGACCAAATTCACTTGGCACTGGGGTCCAATTTTTCAGTGCTCTGTTTAGAGTAAATCATAGGTAATGCAGAAAAAAACTAATCATCAACATCAAATATGCTTCAAGGTACTAAAAAATATTCTTACCTGAGTTATTAGTGGTCGGTCTTCCTCACACACCTCATTATAGAGGTTTTCTGTCCTGTAATTAGCATCACGAACGAACACCTGCGCGTGCAGCATGGGCGTGTAACAGAGGTGAGCACCGTGGCGACGGCTTAGTAGACGCCAGGCTAGTTCACTCTGGTCCACCATGGGTGCCACCACGAAGCAGGCTTCTTTCAGGGTTTTCTTCCAAAAATCAAAGCCCTGGAGCTTTTCCATATTCAGTGACTGTATCAGACCAGGACCTCCAAAACATTTAACATTCTGCAAAAAAGAAAGATTGCATTGAAATATTTATCAAAGAAAACTCCTAATGTACATAAAAAGACAACAGACAATACGCTTTGAATCCCTATAATACTTTTCAGCCCCAAAATAAGTATTTCCTACCACTTATGTTCACGGCCATGGTGGGAGCGCTACATTTACTGTTTTATAATTACATGAGACTTTTTTTTAAATAATTGTACTCAGGTAGTTTCAATGTTCAATGTTTCAAAACATATTTTTTATACATACTTAAGTATTTTTATTAGAAAAGAACACTATAATTAAAAGGTTACTTTGAGCTACGGTGCACTCGCTACCTTTGATTGAATCTTAATTCTTAGGTACCATTTTATGTATTTCGCAAACAACACCCAGTGGAGAAATTGCATATAATCGTGCATGATGTAAAGGGATAGACTGATTATCAGACTTGCTCATATTTAATTTATAAATAAATAAATACATATTTATTATAAATATTATAATAATATTATATGATATAATATTATATTATAAATATTTATATTTATTTCTAAATAAATATTTATTTATTTATTTATTTATTTATTAGGTGTGTAACAGTATACATGAGTGTATTAATAAATTTCGGTATGGCATGTTTGGTTCGGGGCGGCACGGTGGTCGACTGGTTAGCACGTCCGCCTCACAGTTCAGAGGTCGTGGGTTCGATCCCGGCTCCGGCCTCCCTGTGTGGAGTTTACATGTTCTCCCCGTGCCTGCGTGGGTTTTCTCCGGGTACTCCGGTTTCCTCCCACATTCCAAAAAACATGCATGGTAAGTTGATTGGACTGTCTAAATTGCCCCTAGGTGTGATTGTGAGTGCGGATGTTTGTCTCTGTGTGCCCTGCGATTGGCTGGCAACCAGTTCAGGGTGTCCCCTGCCTACTGCCCAAAGACAGCTGGGATAGGCTCCAGCACGCCCCGCGACCCTTGTGAGGATAAGCGGTATAGATAATGGATGGATGGATGTTTGGTTCGGTCCACTTACCGTTTCGGATAAGTTTTTATTATTAGCGCAAGCTTACTCACGGACGCTATTGACTGTTGCTTGCGGGAGAGGAGAGTGGCGGCACATAAGAGGAGCCAGTACGCCAGAAGCCGTGATGAATCATAAATGCGTGGATAAACGGCATTATTATGGCATATACGCAAACAAGGCAGAGCTCGAAGGTCCCCCGTACACTTCGGTCTCCTGTTTAGGAACATTCTGGCTTTCCTGTTAAAATCGCCGATGGGGAAAGGTACGTGGATAAGTCCCAAAGTTGTGTGCCAACATTGCTACATGAGATCGGCGGCTATGTTGTAGGTAGCACATCTAAAATAACAAACTTAAAACGGCTTCGTTCTCCACTGCTCTCTCGCTAGCCGTACGATGCATTCATGAACCTCGGAAACATCACAACTCAGCAACACACAAATCCGACCACAACACAGATAACCCAATTCGTTACAATATGTTGTTGAACATTCAAAGATTTCAATGCCTAAAAAGTGTATATAATTGCATAAAGACTTTTTAAAGTTATTGTATTTTTTTCATTGTAAAAAGAGTAGGCGTGTAACTGTATGCTAAATCACATTTCAGTTCGGTTCGGTTTCTTGGAAACATCCGTTCGGTATATTTTAGGTACAAAAAAAAGTTTTTGTTTTTTTTAATGTTTACAGTATTTTGAAAAGATGACAAGTAAACAGTATTTTTTAGAAAAAATAAATAAAAGCGAACCATTCGGATGATATTCTAAGAAATTACACCTGAATAAAAATACACTAACAATATAGATCTCTTAATTAATTAAAACTATTAAGACACTGAAATCTTTAAACACTCAGCAGCAACAGCCTATGACTGACACCAGGTATTCAAGTTAAAGACAAGTTATTACAGTACATGTATACACTTTTTGTGATGAAAAAAATACTTACAATTATTACTAACTATATTAAACCTCTTATGTACATTAATACATACAAGGGGTGTAACGTTTTTTGTATTCGTCCCGTACCGTCTCAGTTTGTCCAAAAAGAGTCGTAACCGTGAATCGTAACCGTGAATCATTAGGAACCGGAATCGAATCAAAGAACTGGAATCGTCCGAATTCAAATGATGTCCAAAACCCACTCATTATTTATTTAATAAATAGTGATATGATAGGTTTCTTAACTTTATTTTTTTCTGTGAAGAACCAAAAGAAGGTTATTTATTTCACAAGTACAATTTATTCCATGACCTTTTTAATGTGAAAAACACCGAAAGGATTATTTTATTTTTATTGATTTCATAGTGTAATTTTATTTCACATATGGTATTGTTTATTTCTTGACTTTTTTTCTGTGACGATCCCAGAGAGGGTTATTTGGTATTTAAATATTTCCTAAATAATGTGTTTTTTCATAACTATGCAATTAATTGTTTTATTATTTATTTTCTGACTTTTTCCCTTTGAAGATCTAGTTAAGGATTACAGTATTAATATTTGGTTATGTGTGGCCTTCTGGAAAACAATAAATGTTTACATTTAGGCACCCCTGCGATCGTCACACTTTTTCTGTTATAAACTGACCCCGGGCCTCCAACCGAGAAGAGAAGAGTTATGTGGCCCGCACAGAATAAAGTTTGGGGAGCCCTGCTTTACAACACACTATCAGTTATGTTTACACCACACCTGTGTGGCAGAATGAAGTTGTCATGGTCAAGGTCGTTGTTGAGAAATACATTAGAAAAGGACCTTGAAAAAACATTGCTACTCATCGCAATTATTATTATTTTTTATTATTTATTTTCCATAATCGTTCAGCCCTAGTTTATAGGTAGCCAGGGACGCACACCAAGGATAAAAGCGTTATATCCTGATGTGGATCCAGATGTCATTTACAGTATTTATCGCTGTTATCCAATCTCCTTGTTTGATAGTTGGTAGATTGACCACTTTGTAATACGTATGCCCTGTGTACCCTGAAATTGACAGGCTACGAGTCCAGTTTCCAACTCACACGCGACCCCAAAGCGCCGTAGAAAACGGACGGATAATTACGACCGAGCTAAGCATTTCTTGAATTGCTTTTTAAATTTAAAGTTCAAAAACAATTTAGGTTTTAGAATATTAAAACGTCTTATGAGGACACGTACTACGTGACTACTATAAATCGTGCTGTCAACTAAAGTAACAACACAAAACCTCACTTTGGTTGACTGACTTTCCTTCGTGGCTGTTCACAATCTGTCTAAAAATGTTTTCAAAGTTTTTTGTGAATGTTCTCATTCAGATTCAAAAGTTGAATCTGTCTCGTAGTACGACGCCATGTTTTAAGCAACGCAGTCTGTAACATGCACGATGCAGTACGCTTTCCACTTCTAGATTAGACGACAACCCCACCAAAAACAAAAAACAGTTTTCCTTGTCCTTATGTTACATGCAAAGGTAGAGTATATATACTCACGGTAAATATTATACAATATATGGCTTTTATGTCGGCAATATGTCGTTTTCAGTGTCTTTTTCCCTTCCTGTATTACAAGACGGTGGCGTACTTCCGATCTTACCAGTGAATGGTACATTTCCGGTTAACGTCCTGCTTCATTTACTCGAAAGGACCTACGAGCGTTATTGTCAATGTATCTGGATGATGTACATTTTTCTTTGAACCCCAAAGCTATCCGGACCAGAAGATTATGTAAAAACTGTGACCTGTACTAAGGAAGTAGCCTTGAGCTTTATTTTGTTTTTGTTTGTTTGTTTGTTTTCCTCACTAAACATTCCTGTATTTGTTCAGTAGACTGTACATCCTTGTATTCTGTGTTGTTTGTGTATATTGTAGTTTAAAAAAAACATTTACCACCGCCTTCACTACGTCCTGAATGACGTCATCTCTTCTTCTGTCCATGCGGGTCACTTTAGGGACGCATATTGTCCACACCAGAAAGACCGAGGTCGCATTTATAATCTAATGTGAACGCTTAAACACGCATACACAACGCCCCCCCCCCACACACACACAAACGGTTTTCACCCAAAAATCCAAACTGAGCATTAAGACCTGCAGTGTGAACTAGCTTCTTTAATTGATGGGTACATTGTGAAGGTGGGGACATGAGTGCTACACACTCTTGTACAGTAGGTGGCGGTATGCACCTAAACGTTGCTGCTTGCAGTCCTCCGTTCCTGGAAAGAAGGAGAAGAACAAGTTGAGGCTGAGTATCTGAATTCTAAAGTGACGCATATGGTAGTGTGATAATCGACAACAAACAACTTCGAAAACTGAAGGTAAAGTATTGGCTCTGCACCAGATAGAACTTACTCACTTTTTTCCCCTTGTGTTCATCTTGCGTTTTCATGTGGTGGATTGAGGGCAGATTTCGTGTATTTGAACGATCCCCACGAAGGGAGAACCTTGTTTTTTTGTTAGCATCATCTTCATTTTTTTAGATAATGAAACCAAAATTGTTGGGACATGTTACATATTTTTTATTTATTCATTGATCGCTGTGTTGGTTGCCGGTGTTACGGTTTAATTGGCTTCCAGATTATGGCTCCCGATTCCAGATGTGCCGTTAGGGCAATGTCAGTCCAGTAATTTTGTGATTCCTGTCTCCAGATTCGTCACGAGCTACATCAAAATAGTTCAACTGCATAACTGTTCAATTCTTCAATAAACACTTGAAACAAAACGTCTCGTTTACAACACCCGACTGGAAATTGTAAATAAAGTAATAAAATAAAATATAAAAGTACAGAGTTGTATTTGAACGCGTGACACGAAGCGGGGGGGCAGCACCTTCAGAGGAACGCTCTACCCACTACGCCACGACCTGGCACACTACACTGGGCGCAGAATTTGTATTTGCAGATCTAAATAAATTATCTGGCGAGGGAACAAATTATGTGCTATTTTTATTTTATTTTTTTTACAATCTACAATTTCTTGCAGCCAGTCGGGAGTTGTAAACGAGGCGTTTTGTTTCACATCTTTATTGATTAATTGAACAGGTATGCAGTTGAACAGTTTCAATGTTGCTTGTGACGAATCTGCAGACAGGAAAGCCAAAATTACTGGATTGACATTGTCCTAACGGCCACATCTGCAATCGGGAGCCAGTTAATCTAGAAGCCAGTTGAACAGTAACACCGGTTAAGATTGGGGTCCGACATGCATGACATAGTTGTAGTTACTGTCAAATGACACGCCTCGAAATGTGTTTTTTCCCATGGGGAAT
>NC_141232.1:17352500-17390000 GCF_054856515.1 Filicampus tigris | reverse complement strand
CATCAGCCTGTGGACTTGCATGGTATTCATGAAGTCATCAAATATTTGCCTTCACCACTACCAGGTTTGATGACTTGATCTCCTGTGGTTCATTAAAGCATGGTCTACAGAATTGTCAGTAGCACAATCTTTGGTTGCTGTATTGTAAATTGCTGTTGTGTCATCTGTCCCATTCAGCGAAACATTATGATGCTGACACAACTGAACCAATTAGCTCTGGTCTTCAGACTTTGGATGAGCTGTTGTCATGGAAACAAAATAAGGCCAACCCCTTCAATGTGGCAGTAGTCCCACTGGCAGCACGAGAACCTGCACTGCCCATGTGCTTACGTCGCACCTTGGTATCTCATGACATGATGGGTGGATACCTAGATGACAGGTACGTCGAGATGTACATTAGCGCAGTGTTTCCCAACGTTTATTGAGCTAAGGCACCCATTTTCTATTAGAAAAATCTCACGGTGCACCATCAAACAAAAATATCGAAAGGATGAATAACTGAAAAAAATGGTCTTCTTGACTCAATTTACTAACAGATTGACTCAGTCAGTGTAAAACGTGGCCCTGTTTAACTGCACACAAAGCAGATATACTCAAAGGAAGTCGTGACTTAATCTTGTGAATGAATGGTAAACAGGTGGCTATAGCGCTACCATCAGAGCAGAATCTTTGCCTTGATAAACCATCAGGTTTTATGAAGCCCCCCCAAAAATGGAATGTTTATTGAATCATTTGACACTGTCAAAGAGACTGAGCCATTTTCAACATTTTAGATCTGTCTGTTTGTAAAAATAACATCCCCGTGGGGCCTGACCAATAGTACAGATTTGTGAAAAAATATGAAATTGACCAAATTTGGACGCAGGAGGTTTTGGCCCGACTCGCGATATGTAGGTTTATTATACCTTCTGTCATCCAATAGAAAAACACTTAATTGTTATTCTGCCTGTCACTATACATAACTGTTGAAAATAGATTAGCAAAGATGTATTCGTAATTGATAAATTGATTTTAAAAAGGGACATTGTGGTTGACTGGTTAGCACGTCCGCCTCACAGTTCATAGGTCGTGGGTTCGATCCCGGCTCCAGCCTCCCTGTGTGGAGTTTGCATGTTCTCCCCGTGCCTGCGTGGGTTTTTTCCGGGTACTCCGGTTTCCTCCCACATTCTAAGAACATGCATGGTAAGTTGATTGGACACTCTAAATTGCCACTAGGTGTGGTTGTTTTGTTTGTCTCTGTGTGCCCTACGATTGGCTGGCAACCAATTATGGGTGTCCCGCGCCTACTGTCCGAAGACAGCTGGGATAGGCTCCAACACGCCCGCAACCCTTGTGAGGATAAGCAGTATAAATAATGGATGGATGGATGCATGAATTTTAAAAAAGATTCTAACAAATTAAAGGACCCAAGGAATGATGCAAACATTGGCTCTAATTTAGGGAATGGAAAATGGAAATCGAATTTGTCATTGCACGTCACAAGTTCAGAACAACGAAATTCATTTTTTTGTTAATTAGTTCAACTTGTCTTTTGTTCACTATTTTTTTTTCTTTTATTTAGAGTTTACTAGTTTTGACGTCATTCTGCTAACACTTGCGGATATTTTAATAAGAGAATCTTGTCTTCTTTTGTGTTCAATAGTTGATTTTTATTTCTTTTATTCAATGAGCTTCATTGTATGAATTGTCAATATGTATATAAACTACCCACAAAAAGTTAGGGATATTTGGCTTTCAGGTGAAATTTATGGAAAATGTAAAAGGTTCACGCTGCAGTGATATATCATGGAAGTAGAACATTTAAGTAGAAGGATGCACTGATGGTTTCCTCATCTCAAACAATTAATTGAAGCAAAAGTTAACAACAATGGTGGGTACACCACTGCAAAAAAATGTCAACGTCTCAATAACTTGTCATGTGCCCTTGAACATCAATTACAACTTGACAACGACGTCTCATGCTGTTCCCAAGTCCACTTACTGTCTGCTGATGCAGGGCATCCCACTCTTCTTGGAGGGCAGCCCTCACGTCACTGAGGTTCTGGGGTGCAGAGTTTCGAGCCTCGAAACGGTGACTCAGCTGATCCCGCAAGTTTTCAATGGGATTCAGGTCTGGAGAAATTGAAGGCATTTAGGTACACCAGTCTCCAACAGCCGTTTCCTGATGATGCGATTTCGATGAGATGAGATTCGGCCTGTGTTGTTTATGCAGGTGCACAATCACTGGATTAATGATGTTATTTAGGTAGTGCGGGCTTGTCCATGTACCATTCACAAAGTGTATGGCAGTTCTGTGCCGACTGGACACACCTCCCCACACCGTAACACCGCCACCACCAAAAGCTTCTCTGGTGACAACAGTGGCGCTCTACTTCAGTGTTTTTCAAACATTTTTGAGTCAAGGCACATTTATTTCATTGAAAAAAATCCCGCGGCACACCACCATCTGAAATTGTGAAAAAAAACGTATTTTAACAATACAAGTGTTATATTGTTTATGTAAGCATTTTTTTAACATTGAAGAATGACATTATATTACAACGTCTTGAATAGGAATTAAATAAACACAAAGAAAAAAGTATTTTATAATGTTTCATATTGATACTTACTCAGTGTGAAACATGGGCCTGTTTGGATAAATGTGTGTCACTAATTCGCTTGTCTCTAAACAAAGACAATTAGCTACCTGCTGCTGCTACCTGCTGGTATGGAACAGTACTACAATGTAGCAAAGACATGATTACGCTGCCAAGTGCTAGACCGCACAGGCACCCAAATTAGATGATTTCCCATGGCACACCTGACAATATCTCGCGGCACTGCAGAGTTTGAAAAACACTGCTCTCCTTGACGTCTCCAACAATGGTTGGCGGCCATCATTTTCGGTCAACGTGAATCGACTTTCATCAGAGAACAGCACTGAGGCCCACTGATCTCTCGTCCAGCATAAATGCTCCTTGGCCCATGCAAGACGATGACGCCTGTGCTTGGTGGTGTGGTCAGGTACCCTTGCAGGTCGTTTAGCACGTTGATGTAAACGGTTTCAAATGGTCTGCCATGACACTTAGGTCCCTCTTACCTCCCTTAAACGTGCCTGGAGTTGAGTGGCATTCATCATCCGGTTTCTCAGGGCATTGTTCACGATGTGGCGGCCATCAGCATGGGATGCGGCCAAAGGACGTCCAATTCTACATCTTTCTGTGACTATTCCAGTCTCTTGGTATCTCTGTTGCAACCTGCTGATGACACTCTAAGCTCCGTGGCCATTTCCGTCCGAGAACATCCTGTTTGAAGCATCACAATGGTTAGGTTCTGTAATACTGTTGATCCATTGTTAAGATTCTTCTTGGTCTCATGATTTGAACACCATGATGAGTGCGACTGTTTAAACACCAGCTCTAACTGGACCAGGACATTTATTGGTCGATTCAAGGATCAAACACCTGTTGTGAATTTTGCTGTTAAACTCCTCGTTAGAGAACAGCAACTTGCGCTAGTGTTGGGCCATTCGTGACCGATTCATTCTAAAAGAACAAATCTTTTCAGTACACGTGAGTGAATGGGTCACTTCAAGTAATTCATTCTTCTGAACGAATCTTTTGAACGGTTCTTTTTGATGAACTGATTCTAATGATTCAGTTCACTTAAGAACTGTGATGCTCGTCACTAACTTGCGCAAAAAGTACTGAAACATTTAACAGTTGGACATGTGCATTGAAAAGCTTAGAGAAGGTCACATTAAGTTCACCTGTAAAGGTTTGAATGCATTTTAGGCTTGTCCTGAAATTTCACCCAAAAGATAAATATCTTTAACTCTTTGTGAGTAGTGTATATATGTATATACAGAGGTGGGCCCATTTATCACCTTCTGCCAATAGGCAGGGTACCCTTCCGCAATCTGTCTATCCATCTTTTTGTCAAGCCGGACCAAATAGTAATCACCTATAGGCTGGTCCGTCTATCATTTCAAATGCGCTTCCGTCAACCACCTGCGTTTTCCAGAAATCACACATTTTCTTCTAGAAACTTCCAGTTTATTGACGTTCATACTGTGCCCGCAATCGCCTTAGGTCACACTTTATTCTTTTCTTTGTTCAGGTTTGTTCAAGGTACAGCTGCAGAAGCTCCATATGCCTTCTATCACTGGCAGTACATTGATATTTTCAACTATTTCACACACAACTTGGTGAGCATTCCTCCTGCAGTCTGGACCAATGCTGCACATAAACACGGAGTTCTTGTTCTTGGTGAGCCTAAATCCACATTACCGTATTTTCGCGACCAATAGGCTCACTGGATTAAAAGGCGCAGTCTCAGTTACAGGTGCTATTTCCGTATTTAACACATACATATGGCAAACTATATTATTGGGCGAAAGCATGGTAAAACATAAGTTATCTTAAAACATACGGTAGCATGCATGCATGGATGCATGCTAAAACATACACTAGCATGCATGCTAACGTACCAGTATGTTTTCAAAAAGGCAGTGGAAGCAAAACTGAGTTCAGTTGAACTTAATTAAAGTATTTAACAATGTACTCACATTTATTTATTTTTTTATCATTCCTCATCCACAAATTCATCAAAGTCCTCATTGTCTCTATCTGAAATGAACAGCTCGGCAAACTCTCCATCAAACACGTCAGGTTGCCTCTCGTCATTGTCAGAGTCAGTCTTGTTGCCGTGCGGCTCCTCAGAAATGATGTCAGCTTTTGCGAAAGCTCGCACAACAGTGCAAGCAGACACATTTGCCCAAGCATCCAGAAACCATTCGCAAATTGTGGTGCTGCCTCCCAGTCTTAGAGGTCAGGGTGCAAACATTGAAATCTTTTCTGTAGCCCTATAGAACCCCCTTTACAATGCATAACTGTCATCAAAATGTGATTAGGTTGTTGGTAGACAGCAGTTTAATCACTAAATACAATTCAGAATGTGTCGTCTGCCGTTTGAATCTCACGCCCCCTCATCCTTGGCTTTTTCTGGAGATGTGACGTCACAATAGCCGGAGGTTTCAGTGACTACGAATCATGAATGGTCTAATAACGCCCCCTTCTGTCGGCTCGTGTGTTTCGAAATCCTCTCATTCCAAAACATCGCTCGCCATTGAATGCGCTGTGTTTGTAGCGCATGGAAATTATACAGTCTATGGTGTAGCGAGCGGTTTAGCTATATCTACGTCACGGGTGGCTAGAGTCATGATTCCTCGAGCTTCCATGAGGTTCGGAAATACTCGGAATGATTAAGTAAAACCTATTTTCTAATCGATCTCTTGTTCACAACT
This sequence comes from Filicampus tigris, assembly GCF_054856515.1. Lineage (NCBI taxonomy): Eukaryota > Metazoa > Chordata > Actinopteri > Syngnathiformes > Syngnathidae > Filicampus > Filicampus tigris. The sequence continues at coordinate 17,384,716 of NC_141232.1, read as the reverse complement.
TTCAGGAAGTGACTTGTATGTATCATAAAACCTTTTACCAATGAGAATATAAATTTTGACCCAGTCTGAAAAATGTTTGCACCCTGATCTTTAATAAATCTGTGTTTACCATCCATCCATCCATCGCTCCCATGCCGCTCTCAACTTGACTTTGAACACCTGGTTTTCACCGAAGTCCAGCCGTTGGAGTTCCTTCGTTAAGCCCCCCGGAATAATGGCAAACTCCGAGTTCATTTGCTGTACTCGTTTTTTCACAGAGGCTGTGAGATCAGTCCGTCTATCATTTTAAACGCAATTCCGTCAGCGCGTTTCACGGCTGTTCTTTGATTGTGAATCCATTGCTCGAGTTTGTCTTCCAATTTGGGCCATCTCTCCTTGTTTCCGCAGAAACTCAGCTTCGTCTTCTTGACTTGGCGAAGCTCATTTTCCTGCTTCTTCCATTTGCGAACCATGGATTTGTTGATCTTGAACTCCCTCACGGCTGCTCAATTCCCATGTTCCTCCGTGTAAGATAGCTTGCATTTAAAACTGTGCGTCGTAAGTGTGTTTCTTTATAGGTGCAATTTTCAATGTTGTTTTACATAATGCACATACCAGCCGGCACTTTATACCTACTGGCGGCGTGTCCTAAGCGTCCTCTTTTACGCCCACCCTTTCCCCTTTAACCTCCGCATTCTGACCTCACTTACGTCCGCCTTTTCTATATACAGTGGTACCTCTTCATACGAAATTTGCAATCTTACGAAACGCCTCAACAGGAAAATACTGCCTCTTGTTATGAAATTGATTTCAGGATACGAAAGGTAAAAATGCAGTATGGGCTGCTACTCGCAGCTCCAGAGTTTCCTGAACGCAACATACTCAAAGCTGCTCTGCCATTGGCTATTGCCTAGCATCTTCCTGGCATCTGATTGGCTAAGAGGGACCTCTACCGTATGTGTCTATGTGTGTAGATAGATGTATTATGTGATAGATATGTCTATGCAACGTCCTCGTCATTCACCCCTCAGGCCATGAGATGTTTACCTGAATTACAGCATCCGCTATGGACCCCAAGAAAGTGATGGAGAAACGAGGAAAAGAAAAAAAAAGAAGAAAATAGTTTTTTTTTTGTCCCTACAAACACAGCAAGAGATAATAGAAAAGTATGAAAAAGGATGTGCTTGGATGATCTCGCCATAGAATATGACCGTAATGTATAGACAGTCGCCACGTTATTTAATCAGTTCTTTACAAAACGCTAGGCAAAAACATGAACCAAAGAGGGCAAAAAGCGATGAGGACAGCAATTAAAAGCTAAATGACCATCATTTTCATTCTTTATTCTTTGTTTTTTACATTATGCACAACTCTCATTTATTGTGCGATAATCTAATTGTAACATGTATTTGTTACATGTTTTGATGCATGTCTATGCTTTATAAAACATGTATGTCTGAATTTTGGGGGGGTTGTTGAACGGATTAGGGCATTTACATGGAAAACAGGTCTCTACTTACGAAATTTTCTAGTTCTGAAATTTCTTCCAGAACCAATTAATTTCGTAAGTAGAGGTACCACTGTATAAGCAGCGTGTCGACAGGAAATGCTCCCAGTCAGTCAAGCAAATCGCTCATCGAAGTCACACAAAAACATTGACAGATCTTGTAACTCTGTGCACACAAAAGGTCACTTCCATTTTGCTCAAGATTTTGGACATTTAAGTGCGCTGTTATGGTCGTGAAAATACGGTAATTTTTCATTTGTATATGTGGTTATTAGAATTCTGAACATAAATGTAAATTCATATTTTCATTATTGTTGACTTCATATTTGTCTTTACTAAAACTTCATATAATGATTGTCATGCTCTTTAGGGACTTTCATCACAGAATGGACTGATGGAGCAGCGACATGTGAGGCCTTCCTTCAAGAAGAGCTGTATTGTGAAGTAGCTGATAAACTGGTTCAATTGAGCTATTATTATGGCTTTGATGGCTGGCTCATAAATATAGAGAACACACTCAGTGTGAGTATTGCCTTCATCACATTTTACAGATTTTTGCTGTAAAACATTTTTGCAGCACAGCCTCTATGGAGTTTTGGGAGGGTAACTGTTCTTATTGAAGCCCAGTGTATGGAAGGTAACAGTTTGACCTCCAACTTTTGCATGTGGGACGTGAAAATGGTGGAGCATGTGAGAGTTGTTGGTCCAATGACTGGTAAATTAAAAAAACACCCTGACGGAACTATTGATAAAGGCAGAGTGATATGCCTTCTTTGTAAGAAGGACTTTGCTTACCAAAGAAGCAGTTCAACAACGAAGACGTGAACGTAGGAGCCATTGTAAAACTCTTCGCTAAACTAAATTCGACAACAGCCCGCAAGTCTGCGACTGACAGGCTGACGAATGTTCTTGCAAAGTGAATAGCGATGAACTTCTGGCCGATCAACATAGGGGAAGACAAGGGATTAATTGAGGTGTTGCAAACAGCATCCAATGATCCATCATACAAACCACCGTGCAGGACTGCAGCAATAACTAATATCAGCAAGATGTATGATGGTGAAAAGAAAAGCAAACTTGACGTTTTGGTGGGGGGTTCGGACAAATGCATTGCTATAACCGCAGATCACTGGACCTCAACACGCAACCACGATTATTTTGGGGTGACTGGACAACTCATATTGCACTGAGCCTTCTGAAAACAGAAATCAGGCTGATAAATGCGGCAAACAGTTCCTCAAGGTGGCAAATGACTGGGTAATTGAAAAAAAGATATCCACCATAAATACAGATACATACATACATACAGACAATGGGGCACTTTGGGGCTTCTCTTAGCAATTTTTAAGTGATCTTAAAAATAGATTACTTAGATCAATTAACTCATTCATCCATCCATCCATTATCTGCCACCTATCCGAGGTCGGGTCGCGGAGGCAGCAGCTTCAGCAGGGAAGCCCAGACTTCCCTCTCCCTAGCCACGTCTTTCAGCTCTTCCGGAGGGATCCCAATGCGTTCCCAGGCCAGCTGGGAGACATAGTCTCTCCAGCATTTCTTTGGTCGTCCTCGGGGCCTCCTGCCATTGGGACATGCCCGGAACACCTCACCGGGAGGTGTGCACAGGAGGCATTCTAATCAGATGCCCAAGCCACCTCAGCTGGCTCCTCTCAACGTGAAGGAGCAGTGCTCGACTCTGAGACCCTCCCAGATGGCTGAACTTCTCACCCCATCTCTAAGGGAGAGCCTGGACACTAGGGGTGTAACGGTACGCTAAATCACATTTCAGTTCGGTTCGGTTTCGTCTGTATATTTTTGGTACAAAAAAACATCCATCCATCCATTATCGATACCGCTTATCCTCCCAAGAGGCGTGCTGGAGCCTATCCAGCTGTCTTCGGGCAGTAGGCGGGGGACACCCTGTATTGGTTGCCAGCCAATCGCAGGGCACACAAAGACAAACATCCGCACTCACAATCACACCTAGGGGCAATTTAGAGTGTCCAATTAACTTACCATGCATGTTTTTGGAATGTGGGAGAAAACCCACACAGGCACGGGGAGAACATGCAAACTCCACACAGGGAGGCCGGAGCCGGGATCGAACCCACGACCTCTGAACTGTGAGGCGGACGTGCTAGCCAGTCGACCACCGTCCCGCCACAAAAAAACAGATTTTTGAAAAAATATATTTTTATTTTGAAAAGATGACAAGGAAATGGTACATGGTTTTTTTTCTTAGGAAAAAAGCTAAAAGCAAACACTTTGGGTGACATTTTAAGAAATGACACCAGAATAAAAAATGCACTAACAATAAAGATCTCTTAATTTTGTAAATTATTAAGACACTGAAATCTTTAAACACTCAGCAGCAACAGCCTATGACTGACACATCTAAGTATTCAAGTTAAAGACAAGTTGTCATTACAGTACATACACATTTATTGTGATGAAAAAAAAATACAGTAACAGTTACAATTATGGCTAACTGTATTAAAACTTTTTATAATGAAATACAGTAACTTTAAAGTCTTTATGAAATTATTTACACTTTTTATGCATTGAAATCTTTGAATGCTCAACAGCATATTGTAATGAATTGGGTTATCTGTGTTGTGGTCGGATTTGTGTTTTGCTGAGTTGAGATGTTTCCGAGGTTCATGAATGCATCGTACGGCAAGCGAGAGGAGCAGCGGCGAATGAAGAACAGAGCTGTTGTACTTTGTTTTTGGCTAAAAATACTGCTTGCTTCCTCATCCAAGAAACATTCGAAGTCGGATATTCGTTATTATGTTAGACGTGTTACCTGCAACATTGCCCGCCAATCTCATGTAGCAATGTCGGCACACAACTTTGGGACTTATACACGTATCTTTCCCCATCGGCAATTTTAACAGGAAAACTAGAATGTTCCCAAACAGAAGACCGTAGTGTACAGGGTACCTTCAAGCTCTGGCGTGTTTGCGTATGCCATTGTAATGCCATTTATCCATGCATTTATGATTTAGCACGGCTTCTGGCGTTCTGGTTCCGCTCTAGTGCCGCCGCCCTCCTCTCCCGCGTGCAACAGTCAATAGCGTCCGTGCGTAAGCTCGCGCTAATAATAAAAACTGATCAGAAACGGTACGCAAGGTGGACCGAACCGAACATGCCATACCGAAACGTATTAATACACCCACGTGTACCGTTACACCCCTACTGGACATCCTGCGGAGGAAATCCATTTCGGCCGCTTGTATCCAAGATCTTGTTCTTTCGGTCATGAGCTCTGGGTCATGATCGGTGAGGGTAGGAATGTAGATCGACTGGTAAATCGAGATTCGCCTTTCGGCTGAGCTCCTTCTTCACCACGACAGACCGATATAGAGAGTCCGCATCACAGCAGATGCTGCACCGATCCACCTGTCGATCTACCGTTCCATCCTACCCTCACTCGCGAACAAGACCCCAAGATACTTGAACTCCTCTACACTTGGGACAGAATCTCATCCTGGAGAGGACACTCCAACCTTTTCCGACTGAGGACCATGGTCTCAGATTTGAAGGTGCTGATTTTCATTCCAATTGCTTCACACTCGGCTGCGAACCGCTCCAGTGAGAGTTTGAGGTCACGGCCTGAAGAAGCCAACAGCACCACATCATCTGCAAAAAGTAGAGATGCAATATTGAGGGCACCAAACCGGACCCCCTCAACACCTCGGCTGCGTCTAGAATTTCTGTCCATTAAAGTTAGGAACACAATCGGTGACAAAAGGGCAGCCTTGGCAGAGCCCAACCCTCACTGGAAACGAATCCGAGTTACTGCTGGCAATGCGGACCAAACTCTGACATCGGTGGTACAGGGACCAAATAGCCCTTATCAGGGGGCTTGGTACCCCGTACTCCCGAAGCACCCCCCACAGAACTCCCCGAGGGACATGGTCGAATTCATGTCGGGAGAACGTGCAGGCCATGGGTCCATGTATGTTACCCCTTGATTTGCCAGGAATGTGTTTATAATATGTGCTCAATGAGGGCGCGCTTTTTCATCCATAAAGATGAAATCACGACCAGAGATGTGGGTGAACGTTCGACCAGAAAATCGAATCATAGCCAACATGTCTTTGAGTATTGCTAAGCATACGTCTTTGCTACTTCCATATTTAGCTCCGCAAATGTCCAAGCTTCAATTTAATATCTGGGATGATACCATTTATAAAAGAAATACTCATATTTGTAACCGAAGAATCAGATGTTCAATTACGGTACTTTTTGGTTGTTGAGTTTATATCTATAATAATGCACATAATACATTGAAAATTCAGCCTGGTACTGTTCGAACACTGAAAATGTACTAAAAGTATTATTTTATTAAGTCTTAGTAGTGGAGAAGCTGTTAATGGATGGATTTTGACTTTTTTCATCTTCACAAATGTTTGACTTTCACATATTACTGGAATTGTGTGTACTTTGTGTCATCCTCTTGCAGGATGTTGCAGTGAAGAAAACACCTTTGTTTCTGCGCTATCTCACAAATCAGATGCATAAACAAGTCCCTGGCAGCATGGTCGTTTGGTATGACAGCGTAATTGAGAATGGAGAGCTAAAATGGCAGAATGAGTTAAACCAGTCCAACAGGTAGCGATTTCCAATGCAATTAACTGTCAAATGAAAATGATTTAGGTTTGTTTTTTTGGGCAGCATGGTGATCAAGTGGTTAGTATGTCTGCTGCACACTTGTGAGGTTCGGGTTTAAATATTTGCTATGCCCTTCCTGTGTGGAGTTTGCATGTTTTCCCTGTGCTTGCGTTGGTTTTGTCTTGGTTCGTCCCACATTGCCAAAACATGCATGTTACACTCTCAAGAGTGTGGCTTTAAATGGTTGCTTGTCTTTAGATGCCCTGGAATTGACTGGCAACCAGTCCAGGGTGTACCCCACCTCTTACCAAAAGTCAGCTGGGATAAGCTCCAGCCCAGCTACATGAGGAATAACAATATCAGAAATTTTTGTTTTAAAATGTGGTTCTCCATTTTTTTGATTGATTTTTAAATTATGTTCTGCTAACTGTTAGTCTACATCCTGCGTCATGATTCCCCTAAGCAGATCACCAGCCCACAAACTGCTCACGGAAACAACATTCTCGAGATGCTCCATTTCTCTGATATGTACTTGCTTGTGTGAAAATGTTTTTCACATTAAGTTTCAAATTACAACTGAACTATCAGTTGTACAGTGCCATCATTAATGTCTTTCCATGACAGGGTTTTTTTCGACGCATGTGATGGTTTCTTCACCAACTACAACTGGACAGCACAAAACCTGGAGTGGATGACTAATTTCAATCACACCAATGGACGCCAGGCTGACATCTTTGTGGGGATCGATGTTTTTGCCCGTGGCAAGGTGGTAGGAGGGATGTTTGAAACCAATAAGGTACACATATTTGTGTGTGTGCGTCTGTTTATTTTGAAGTATTGTTTTTTTTTCCAAATGTGCTAACTTCTGTTCAGGGTTTTTCCTCGCGTTTAAAATTGCGAGGCGGCCGCCTCCAGCTAATTCTGTGCCCGCCTGCCTCCAGCCAGAGCGATTTATATGGCTCAACACAGCGACACTGATGTCCCTCTGCGGCACAATTATTTTACTGCAATTGCAGCATTTGCCACTGTGGAGGCGCTATATCAGGCCCACATCTCGCGAGCCGCATGCGACTCTTTGCCCAGTTTCATGCTGCTCTTTAAGCCCTTTTCGCTCTGGAGTTGCAGCCATTCATGTGTATGTGGTGAGGGGTGGCACCACAGAATGGAGCGTTGCTGGGCGGCACTGCACGTACTCGGACGTCTGCCAGATGGCAAATCCCCTCGGATTGAAACATATTCTACTTGACTGTAGCACCGTCATGACGTCAGAAACTGTTTCCAATAGGAGAGGGGCTGGCTAGTGATTTACTGCTATTTTGGTGGATTTATTTAAAAGTTGCGGTACAACAGCAATGGAGGGAGCTTTGATAGTTAAAGTGCATTTACTGTATTAACACTGAAAGATACATCTTGACTCCCCTTCATTTTCCTTTTTAACTCATTCACTGCCATTGACGACTTTACTTGTCTTTTCACAGCTCAGCCATTCAAACCCAGGAACTTATTTATATTTTTTTCACGTTTGGCGTAAAAGAAGGTCTGAAAATGTCTGGCAGTGAATAAGTTAAAATGAGCAAAGACTGCTTTCTTTTGTAACAATGAAAGATACTTTGACACAAATGAGATCGAGGGAAAAAACGTTGCCTACTAAGTTCACTCTCAAAATAGGAGGGGAAAAAAAATCAGAGCGTAACAAAATTATGAAGTTCAACACAGGGAAGTGTTAACACAGTTTTTGTTGAATGTAATGGCAACCCCACTAAAAAAACAAACAAACAAAAAGCAATCAGAAGCAAAACACCAGCACCAGTGCACAGCAAAACTAGCATATTTTGTGAGTCGCATGTACTGGTCTAGCTAAAAACCCATTCAAAGTGGAGTTTGTCAAAATATGCAAGAGAGCTATGGAGTGAGGGGACAGGATGGGGCAGTTTGTGTGTGCCCATATGTATAATGTAGCTCTAGAAATTGTGGCTCTAATTTTAATAAATGAATGCTTTAACGTGATAGTAGTCATTCTTACTGGAACTCTTAATTTAAAGTATGTTCCCTGAAAAAGGAAGTGAGTTCGTTGAATCTACAGAATACATGCAAGTCATGGCGCATGGTCAGGATGGTACCACCTTTGCCTCAATTTGAGCCAAGAAAACAACTGCATAATCGAGTGGACTGGTTACTATTATCTGTCTGGAACTATCAGATTGAAACAGCTGCTTTAGAAGGTGCTTATCAAGTAGACTGGATATTATTTTCTGTCCGTTCGAGGTTCTCCTGTAGCTCCAAAATCATAATTTTTCAAGAAACCACAAAACGGCACATTTGTCCAACCATTAACATTGCATAGTCATTTCACTTTAGATTGGTCAATAATTTTTAAACACACACACACACACACACGTGTGTGAACTGTGGACAATACCATAGGTTTGTTAAAAAAATGAAATTTGCAAAATTTTGGAATATGAGGTTTCAGCCTGATGCCAGGAATAGGGCATGCCTATGCATGAAATCATCACCCTCCAGGAAGTAGAAACAAAAATGTTTCTTAAGCCGTTAATATTGCAAGCCATTTTAAACACTTAGGGTTGGTCAGTAATTTGTAAAAATAACCAACCTGCGTGGGGACTGACCAATAACACAGATTTGTGAAAAAATGTGAAATTGACCAAATACTGACATGGAATTTTTCCGCCCAACAGTAACAATATACAGTACTGTTTTCTCCATAAAAAAATTTGGCATCATCAGCAGATCATTCACTGCAATTATCTTCTCCGTTTAACAGGCGTTGGAAATCATCCGAAAGTACAACTTTTCTGTCGCGATCTTTGCTCCTGGTTGGGTGTATGAGACCAAAGAAAAGACAGACTTTCGTCATAATCAGGATAGGTGAGATGACCACAGAGGTTTGCATTATATACTGTATAATTTTTTCCAGAATATCTTCTATGCAGGCCCAGTAGTTGAAACAAGGCATTCTTGTTAATATTGTGTTTGTGGAATATGAGAAATCCACCCATTTTTAGCTGTCTCAGGGGGCGGCCATTTTGTCACTTCTGCCGACTGAAAATGACATCACAGTTGCTCAGGGCTCGGCTAACGACCAATCATAGTTCAACTTCAGAAAACAGGTGAGCCGCGATTTGTCGTTATCTGAGCCCTGAGTAACTTTGATGTCATCTTCAGTCGGCAGAAGTGACAAAATGGCCGCCCCCTTACGTGGCTAAAAGCGGGTGGATTTTCTTGCTTCATTTATATTCCACAAACTCAGTATTAATCAGAATGCCGTATTTCAACCCATGGGTCTGCATAGAACATATTCTGGAAAAAAATATGTTTGGTTGACTTCACCTTTAAATATGTGAATGTAAATTATTTATTATGGATTACTGACTGGAATAATCAACTTCTATCTGTAGATTCTGGGCTCTTCTGAAAAACGACCTGTACATTCATCGTCCAGTGGTGACGCTCCCCTTCGTTTCTTCCTTCTGTCAGGGTTTCGGGAATGCTGTTTATTGGAAAGGAAAGGTAGAGTACTGAAAAAGGTGGCATGAGACCATTGTAAATATTACTTGGTTGCAGTGTTGTTTTCGACGAAAACATTTCGTTAACGCCCCTTTTTTGTATGACGATAACGAGACAATGACGAGCTAGACGTGGCTCTTTGATGACGAAAACATGACGTGACGTACATGAATTTTCAGTGACGAGACAGGACGAAATTGTTACCGTGTGATCCGTCAGACGTTGAAAATGTAGGACTTCCCTTCCTATTGTACACGTAACCTGTCTTTCAGAAAAATGCAATGTTGGTGCAACCTATCCCCTTTTGGGCACGCCCACCGCCTGGACAGTATGCGGTCTGCGGTCATTCGTCTCGGCTCACGCACACTGACACGCGTTCATTTGACGGACCATGGCGACAGTGAGAGCAAATGGGCTTGGTGGTCGGAAACAAAGGAAAGATATGGACATACTTTCTGTACAACCCAGCAGAAAGAACAACACGATGCATTGTAGACAGCAGCAACGGTGTATGTGGCCACAAACTAAGTGGAAAGAATGGCAAATCTCAAGCGACATCTGAGGGCTCACCATGCTGATAATTTGTCCCAACTCGTCCTGTTAACCTATACTGTATACATTTACTTGCACTCTGTGCACCAATTGGCTTGTGATCAATTTCATTGTGCTTAAAGTTGTCCATGTAAGTCGTGGCGCAAATGGGCTGAGTTAAGGCATAAGTTATTTTGGTTGAGCTAATGTCAATTCATTCGCTTGTTGTGTGTAAAGTCAAATATCAAAAGTAGATTAAGGTAGTGGTCCCCAACCATTTTTCTACCACGGACCGGTTAGTCCGCGTTAGTGTGCGTGTGTGTTTGGCGGGTGGGGTTCGGGGGGCTACAATAATAAATACGAATCCAGTTTTTTTTTTTTATTTCACCAATATTGAATGACTTTTTAGCCTGAGCAATGCGGTTAGCTGCCAAAGTACTTACATTTTTTGATGAATCAATTAAAAAATGTTTGCCTTTATGTACGGAATGTATGCACGCAATATTGTATGCCTATTTTTAACTAAAACGAACTAAAACCTTTTTGAATTTTCGTCGACTGCATTTACGAAAACTAGATTAAAACTTTTTGGGGAAGTTTCTGTCGCCTAAAACCTTTTTGCGTTTTTGTCGACTAAAACTAGACTAAAAGCTTTTTGAGTTTTCGTCGACTAAAACTAGACTTAAACTATCACTAATATGAATGACTAAATGTGACGAAAACTAATAAGCATTTTCGTCCAAAAGACTAAGACTAAATCTAAAATGCCTGCCAAAAACAACACTGCTTGGTTGGGTCATCAACATTGCTATATGGTTGTGCAGATAAAATAATTGTAAAAATTAACATACCACGGCTTAAAGTACTCCAACGTAGTGCCAGAATTCTGGTGTAAGATATGCAGAGCTGGGAATTCCGTCCCAGGGACGGAACAGTCCGTCCCGGACGGACGCCCATTTTGTGGACTGCCGGACGGAGGATGAGAATTCTTTTAAAAAGGATGGACTAAGCAAGGACGGAGGTAGGTTTTCGTCTGTCTTTCTATTCGTCCATAACCGGGTCAAAAACTGACTGAACGTGTTGTGAGTTCTTTTAAAAAGCAATGCCACTGCATTTTCTCTTCTATAGAGACGCATTCATTAATTGTCTACACAACGCTTTTAATGTCCAATAGTCACATTGCACATGTATATTCTGCCCTCTAGTGGTTCAACATATGTAATACCATTGATAATGCCACAGGAGTCAGGACACCATTTAGAAACACGCCCAGCCTGTTTTGTGTGTGTAATCCGGGATAGCAATTTTGTTTTGTTAACTAACTGTTAACATTTAGTACCTTATCCCTTTGCATGCGAAGTATGTCCTTGTGTGGGACATCTTCAGACCGTAAAAATCTCTACCAGCGTATACGTTTAAATGACCCGGAAGTGAAAGTCTTTGTTTCCTCTTAGAATAACCTTGTGTTATTTTGCAATAATTATTTTATAAAAACTGAAAACGTCTTGCGTGAAAATGCAATAGTATTGCGTTAATACTCAATCTTAAATATCCTCCTGATGTCCCCTGGCTTGCTCAAATCAGCATCATATCATCACCATCTTCATCACATCACGACGGTCTTGTGTTGCAGCGAAATGCTATCTTGGTTAAACAATTGTAAACAATTTAATCCACTCACGATACTCCCAGCCGTTAAATGGATGTGCACATCAAATTAGTCAGCTAATGATCTGTAGGCCTTGTCTACACGTAGCCGGGCTTGTTTTATCCCCCACTCCGTGTTGGAACACACATCCTCGTTTGTTAAAAACGCAGCTACACTACACTGCGGAAGTGCGTTTTCAAACGCATTTACAAGCATGCCAAGCCTCTAGGCAGCAGTAGTTAGCCAAATACTGTCCATTCAGAAGGAACTTCTGTCCTTTGACGTCACTTCTACGAAACTAAAAACACGACGCCAGGCTCATTCGTGAGGAGCAACGAGGTCAGAACTGCTTTTAAACCTTTCAATGAGAATCAGTAGTTGGTTGCGGAAAAATAAGTAAGCAAAAAGCGCCTCGAGAATGGCTACAACCAACGCAGCTCCGCGGGCATCCATGTTGACTCTCTTGAAACACAAGTCGCGCAAGTGACGTCATACCATTTTTGTTGCATAGTGACGACGTAAATCTCCGGGTCTAACTGCCCACAGCCAAACACGGGTCCGGAGATATTCGCAAACGTCCACTGTGGCCGGAGTTTTACGTTTTCAATGAAAAAACTCAGGGGACGTGTGGATGATAGAGCTAACCGCAGGCTAATATCCACCTTTTTGCAAAAACATGTACATGTAGACAAGGCCTTAAATAATGTTTATGAGTGCACGGAGGGTTTTTATTTATTTATTTGAGCGGCGGTAGGGTGGACCGGCTGAATGAAAAGACGGGAGCGCTTTAAAACGATGAGGACAGACGGGGTCGGAGTACGATCATTTTTATGAATAAGTACGGAGGGACGAGGACGGAAACCCAGGTCATGGACGGAGGACGGACCGGCAAAAAGGGTCTGTCAGAAATTGCAGCCTGAAGAAGGAAATTGTCCCTCTGATTGAACACAATTTTTTCTATATGGCTTTGTAACTTGGGTTACACCAATACAGTGGAGGTTAGTTCCTCTACTAACCTGTGCCAGAAAATACTCCTTAAGCATGGGAGTGCCATACCTCCTATTCCCTTCCTCAGTTGTAAAACACTGTTTCTAATACGCGGGCTTTTCCCTTCCCAAATAAAGTGAGGAATCAATTTGTCCAATTCTTTAAAATAGTTACCATCCACATCCACTGGAAGAGTCCTAAAGTATGAGAAACAGGGAAGAAGGGCTGTGCATCTCTCCACAAAAGATGATTTGATATGGTTTTCGATATGTTAAGTGCAAAACGATTAAATGACAGTTCGATTTGAAAGTGGAACGATTCGGTTTGGTTCAACTCTGTGAGATTACGATTTGATTCGATATAGTATGGCTCAGTTCGATAGTGTATGATGGAATTTCTTTTTTGTTGTTATTTTACACACATTTGAATTAATTTGTCAGTACTGTAAATGTGCCAATTCCTTCTAAAATATATCTGTCCAATAAAAGACAATTCGATATGTATCTCGATACATTTCAAATTGGAACGATTCGATTTGGTTCGTTTCGAAAAAAAAAAAAAAATTCCGGTTCAAACCGTTTTTTGTTACACTCCATATGGGGAAGGATATTATTTTTCATTGCATTTACTCAAGCTTAGTTTTAAAGAATGGAATGAGGCTCCATCTGTGAATGTTTTTTCTGATCTCTAAAGATAACGGTTTCAAATTGTCTTTAGATAATATAGTAAGGTCCTTTGTTATCACAATTCCGAAGTACTTCAAAGATTCCGCTTCCCAGTTAAGTTTGTACCTTCCTTTCAGCTACTTTGACACCATGAACTATTGGGTGCTAATTTGTGTTTTTGATATATTAAATTTATAGCCAGAGAGTTTCCCATATTCCGACAGTAGGGTCATCAGTCCAATAAATGATTTTTCAGGCTCATGTAAGTAAGAGAGAATAGCATCAGCAACCAGCTCCACCCTCTGTTCCGAGCCTGCTACGGAAATACCTTTAATAAGGTTACTCTGTCTTATCAGTTGGCCTAAGGGCTCAATGTATAACACAAAAAGAAGAGGACACAGTGGACAACCCTGTCTCGTTCCCCTCTCCCAAACGAATGACTTTGATTGGTCTCCATTGATGCCTGCCTAATTTTTGTCCTTGCTCTGCAGTGTGAAACAAAGAAGAATTGGTTCAACTTGACTGCCCAGGAAATCCAGCCATGGTACTACCATGAGCAACTGGAGTGTCGTGGCTGGGTAAGGAGCCGTGGCTGCCCAGACGATGCCTGGAATGGAGGCTGTTCACTGCTCCTAGATGGTCTTATTCCTGCCACACGAACTTCTCCAGTCTGTGCCAAGTCGGTCTTAATTTTACTCAGCCTTACATAATCTTCTAGAAGAATATCATTGTCCCCTTAACTTGTATTTTCTTGTGCTTATTTAACTTCCAGGATCTTCTCTCTCCATGTGCCTCTATCCAACACGCTGTTCAGCATTATTTACAAGTCATCTTCTCAAGTTACAGTTTCGCTGGAGCTCAAGATAACTGATGCTGGTCTTAGTTCAGAGGAGCATAACCAGGATATCAAAAGTAGGTTTCTGACGCTCTTCTTTTCTAAAACCTAATGATCTGGGACGCTTGGTACCGCCCCTTGGAAAACTCGCTAACCCTTATATAACTATATAATAACTCATTACCCACTTTTTATATTAATTTATTTTTGTATTTATTTTTGGTTTAGTTTTACTTCTTTGAATGACAATGCGTCATTCTCTACAGAATCATTCATGGTTGGCTTGATTATTTGTTGGTTTTCAAATACTTATTTTACGTGAAGTATAGTTTTAAACTACATTACCAAAGTAGGACTACCAGGTTTATCTTAAACCACTTTCCAAATGTTTTACCAAGGTTAACTAGGGCAGCAGCCTGGCTTGAGTTTGCTGAAGATGAAGGTCTCCAAATTGGCTAAGGTCTTTAAAAGGTGTAACGAGTATCGACAATTCGCCACTTTCAACATTTCCACAACCTCAAGAAACTAGGGGTGGAAGGGTTGAAAAACGACAAAACCGATCGGTGCAAGCATTTCGGTTCAATCCCAGTTATTCCATCAGTTCACTTTTGTATTGTTTTTCCCCTCATGAGCGCTAATCGAAGATGGTGGTGTGCATGGTAACAGCAGCGTGTCATGATATATTCTTCCAGCGGTGCGGCAGCCAATCAATCATATTGCAGTGAGGCGGATCCAACCTCTGCATCAGCATCGGGAACCATCTCTCCTGAGTCTTAATCTATCCAACGCAAGATTTCGGGTTAATAAAACGTATTTTGGAATTAGTACTGGCTGGAAATTGCAATGTTCAAGTCTGAAGTGTTTTGTTTCTCACTGAAACTCGATTTAGTCCGATGATAATAATATATATATATATATATATCAATCAATCACACACACACACACAGAGCTGGGCGTTCCGTCTATCTAACGGACCGGTCCGTTTATCCGTCACTGACGGACGCCCGTTTTGGTGACGGTTGATGAATGACAGGAACATTTTTAAAATAGACTGATTAAGCATATCGTCAATGTCCTGTGAAAACACTTATCTCCAATTTTGGAAACTTTTTTAATTTTAATTTTTTTAAATTTTAATTAATTATATGTTATAATATATATATATATATATATATATATATATATATATATATATATATATATATATATATATATATGTTATATATATATATATATATATATGTTATATATATATATATATATATATATGTTATATATATATATAACATATATATTATATATATATATATTATATATATATATATATATATGTTATATATATATATATATATATATGTTATATATATATATAACATATATATTATATATATATATATAACATATATATTATATATATATATATATATATATATATATATATATATATAGTAATTACATTTTGTAATTGATCGCATCAAAATATTTGATGCATTTAACGCATGCGCAGAATGACCGCCGATACATAATCCCACTCAGAAGTGCACAGTGAGCAGCAGAGCGGACGCGTGTCACGCGCGGGAGTATAAAGAAGCATTTCGAAAGATGAGGGCATCTTCAAATCTCAGAAATGCGAATACATTTGTTTGCCTCAGTGACTGAGGATGTAGAGAAGAGGGCTGTCTTTTTTGTGTTTATCAAGTAAATTTAAAGGAGGAACACACGATGTGCTGATACCACCTACAGCATAGCACAGCATAACATAATGAGCCAATCGCCTTTGTGTGCACTTCAGGGACGACTCGGAAAACAAACTCTCAAAATATTACAAGGGCCACATATAAATGTGTGCATCACACACACACACGCACACACTTTATTTGCACACATTTGAAATATTTCTGTCACTGTTCTGAGGCCTTTTTGTTTTTGTAGTGAATAAATACTACAGAAATACTACAGAATGTTAGTAATTTTATTTAAAAAAATAATTTTCATCTCATGAGGATTTGTTGTTGTCATAAAAAAATACATTACCGGTACATATGAACAGTATGTTGAATGTATATATCCGTCCTGTGTCTTTTATCTTTCCATTCCATCATCAATTTACAGAAAAATATGCCATATTTTGGAGATGGTTCGATTTGCGATTAATTACGATCAATTAATTTTTAGGATGTGATTAACTCGATTAAAATTTTATTTCAATCATTTTTATTTCAAAATTTTATTTCAATCATATATATATATATACACATATATATATATATGTATATATATATATTCTTACAATCAAACAACTACAATTAAATAAAAGAACTCACACAAATAAAATACTTTGTTCAGTTACTGTGAAGTTTTGGTGTCGCTGACAGCAGGCCGGCTGCCTCCTGACACATCAAGTGCTGTCAAACGTCTCTGAAGAAGGCGAATGCTGATCACCGAATTTGCACAAGGTCTGAAGAAAGAAGTTTAAAACTTTGACTTAATAAGAAGCCTTAATAAGAACAACACTTCAAGCGGACACTTATAATTTCTTTTCCGAAGCCATGCAGAGTCGCAACATAAGGATGAAAGAGCCATGGGTTGCTGACCCCTGGTTTAGACCATTAAAAGCAGTCAGTCATTTTTCCTGGCAAAGAGTACGTTGGCTTGAAACAGTGGGCCAAAATAGCTCCACAGCGATGCAAAAGATTCATCACCAGTTATCACCAATGGTTGTGTTTATTGTTTATTGCTGCCAAGAGTGGAACAACGCATTTGGTAGGTGGAACAACTTTTTCAAGTTGGGCCAAATTTGTTTGGATTTTCCTTCTCCTCTAAAAGGAAAAAAAAATAATTTTGAAACTTGTTTTTTTTTTTAATTAGGTTGTCTTTGTGAGATTCTTTTTTATGATTTTAATCATTTAAATGTGATATGTAAAACATCAGGTCAGATATCAGGAAAAAGGCAAATACTTTTTCATAACACTTGGTGTATTTTATCTAACACAACATGAATAAAATTTTCTGTCTGCAGTATCAAGTGTGTCTCCAGTTCTACTCCATGAAGGGCACGAGTTAATTCATCAGTTTCCTCATCGACATGACAATTGGAATAATACCGGTTGGACCGTCAGGTAAAACAACTATTAATGTCTACTACGACTACCGGTATAAATGCTGTTGCAGTGCCTGATCTAAACCTGCTTGCTGGCTAAGAATGGATTGGTTGGCCTCCTGTAATATTGCTCTGTCGAACCTCGACAGATTCAAACCACTCTTTAAACTATATGCTCATCGCAACCCATTTTCAATGCCACTTGTCCTTTTTAAGCGTCACAGTAACTGGAGCTTATCCCAGCTTGACTGTTAGAGTAAAGTCAACTGGACGTCAAATGACAGGCCCGAACGGCACTGAACAATTCAGTCATGTCGCACATGTACAGGGTTCTTCAACCACTTTTCTTTAGCTGCAGATCATCTGTGGTAGCATCCTGACCATGCGCCATGACGTACATGTATTCTGTAAATTCAACCGACTCGCTTTCTTTTACAGGGAACATACTAATTCCAATGAGAATGACTCATCACATTAAAGCATTCATTTATTTAAACTAGAGCCACAATTTCTAGACAATTTCATATTTTTGTTATGCTCTGATTTTTTTTTTTTTTTTTCCCCTCCCATTTTGAAAGTGAACTTAGTAGGCAACCCTACTCAATGTTTCTTCCCTCCATCTCATTTACGTCAAAGTGCATGCGTGAGATGCACGTAGCTGGTACCTTGCTTGCCGAATGTAATCTGTTCCATTGCCGCGCTCGGACAAGCCCTTTATCAGACGCGCAACAGTATACCCATATATGGAAGTGCTGACGTAGCGGCCAACCAGGAAGTAAAAAGTGAGGCTTTTCCTCCTGGTTTAAAAAAAATGTATCTTTCATTGTTACAGAAAGAAAGCCCAATCTTCGCCATTTTAAAAAAAGAAAATCAAGAGGAAACAGGATGTCTTTCAGTGTTAATATAGTAAATTCACTTTATTCTTCAAGGCTTCCTCCATTATCCTCATGCCGCGACTTGTAGATAAATCCGCCAAAATTGCAGTAAATCGCTTGCCAGCCCCTCTCCTATTGGAAACACTTGCTGACATCACAACGATGGCGCCATAAAGTAGAATATGTTTCAATCCGAGAGGATTTGGAGTCGTGGTAGACGTCCGAGTACACACGGCGCCGCCCAACAAGCCCCAGACTCTTCTTCCTCATGGGAAGGCATGTCGGTGGAATTGAGGTGCTCTTCTCTCCACTGATTCACACCGTCCCGTGTTGAGGTCAGCAGCACCCCATCCCCATTACAGTGCTGACAGTGCACTGCTTCCCCCTACTGAGACACCAAATGGTGGACCAGAATTCCTTGGAAGCCGTCCGGAAGTTATTCTCCACTGCCTTGCCGAACTCCTCCCACATCTGAGTTTTTGCCTCAGTGACCACCATGGCTGCATTCCATTTGGCTAGCCGGCAGCCATCAGCTGCCTTTGGAGTCCGACAAGCCCAAAAGGCCCTTCAGCTGGAAGGCATCCCTCACTGCCAGTGTCTACCAACAAGGTCAGGGGCTGCCGCCACGACAGGAACAGGTGGTTACCTTACGGCCACAGCTCCGGTCCGCCGCCACAGCAATGGAGGCACAGAACGTTGTCCACTCAGACTCAAATGTCCGCCACCTCCCCCCGGGATGTGGGCAAAGTTGTGCCGGAGGCGGGAGTTGAAACTCTTTGTGACAGGGGATTCTGAGAGATTTTCCAGCAAACCCTCAAAATAGGTGTGGGTCTGCCAGGTCGGACAGGCATCTTTTGCCCCACCCCTTGCCCTCCCACCCCCTGGTCCCGATACATGGGTTGCGATCCGATACGTATTGCGATACTTAAATACTATAAAAATGTATATTAAAAAAAAATGAGGCATGTGTTTCCAAAGTTTTAACTTAAGTGCCATTTGACATTTATTGAAGTGTCACGATTGAAAAGTGCATAAACTGTTCTGTTCCTGATACACAGGAATGCAATAAATAAAACTCCATTCATAAAGCTCTACTTTAAGGACTTCAAATGTTCCAAAAGTATCCTATAGAACGCGCAACACATAACATAAGGTATCGAAAGTATCGGTACTGCATAAAAAGTATCACGATTGCGCTGACATTGCGCTACGATATTTTTTCCCAGTCTTAATATTTATATATTTAACTTGATTCAAGTCTAAATTGTCACTTTGTTCCCATGCTTGTAGGTATTTTAAATTGGACCTACAAGGCTGTATTCTGAGAGAAGTCTGTGTTAACATTCAGCTGGTTGGAGAGCCTTTTGACACAACGTTCAGCTGCAGAATGGGAGAAATCATGGTGAGAACGTCATACTTGTGTTTTGTGAGACAAAGAATGCATTGGACTAATATACTTCAAGGTGACGTATTCTAAAGAAGTGACATTTTAAATGCTTATACAAATAGTTGTGCCCGGCTGACCAAGTATGAAATTACATAGCAAACAAAATCTTTTTTGAGCTTGCCTAATTTCAATATGTTTTTGAGCAAGCAGTTTTGAATATTTGAGTTTGGCATTATGTCCACTGCTTGAGTCATATAGTCTGATAAGTGTAATTTGGCCAACTGTTGCACCCATTTTGGCGCAAAACCAACATCTGCTTTTTTCTTTGATCTGACATCTGATAAGATATCAAATTATTTATTTGGCAAATTATTTATTTATTTTATTATTTTGGCTCTGATGCAAACACTGTCCGCCTCTGTCTACTGTGCCTATTCTAGCACACATTGTCCTTCCCACAGCACCATTTGATTGGTTACCCATTCAGTCAGCCAATCTACAGTGAAAGCCTTGCGTGCATAGAAAATCTGCCTCATGCATTTGCTCACAGTGCTCTCGCACACATGGAGAAACGGAAGGTTTTGCCCAATGAAAGTGGTCCAGAGAGCAGATATGTTTCAGAGGTAAAACTAAGGCAGAAGATTCTAGTAAAATTGAAGTCAACCGGTAACTACTAGTAACAATGATGTGAACTAATTTACGTAATTGTTTCATAAACAAAAGCGGCAATACAGCTAACTCACAATCCCTCCAGACATGCCTGTTAATTACTTGAATTTGCTTAGGGATTGTACTGCATTTTATTTTGGGATTTAGCACTTTAAAAACAATCGCAGAGGCATACTAAGTGCTGTACTTAATCAAAAAATCAGACATATAAAAATAAAGACAGTTAAATCAATATATTAATCTAAAAACAGTAAACACAATAAAACACTTAAAGAATGCCAAGTTTCATGTTGAGCCGAAAGCCAAAGTATAAAAAGATGTGCTTTAAGACTAGTATTAAAGATGGACAAAGAGGGGGCTTGCCACAAAGTTGCCAACTGTTACGGAATGTCCATATTTATGATATAATGACGAATATGCAAATGATACAGAATCTTCCAATGCTTTCAAGTGTCCAGTGTTGTGGAATAGTGACCAACAACAGTTATGCAAATATGTAGAGAGTTGAACCTACAATAGTGAATATGGCAAGACTGTCACATGGGGATGTCCAAAATTGGCACAAGTTTTTTAAAAATCTGTTGGCCGATAATACATTTCAGTTAACTTTATTAAAGATTCTACTGACCCTAGGAACACTCTGCACATTTTGGTTTTGTTTGAAATCAAAACAAAGATAAGTCAAAGTTTAACATTTGTGTCTTTTTGACATTTTTGAGAACATTATTTACTGTCGAAAACTATAGGGAGTAATTGTTTAAGTCTTCATGTAACGTTTGAAGACATGCTGATGACCCTGGGAGTGCCCTGAACTTTGTTATAATTTTACAACAAAGATGCATAGTGTCAAAAATGTATAATAATAAAAAACATCAACATTATGCAAAAAATGTTCAACAAAGTTAAGAGTTTTAATTTGTTTTATTTTTTGATGCCAATATTTTCCTTTTTACTGAAAATGAATATCGGCTCCAAATATTGGTTATCGGCCTAATTGACTACTAATAATTGGAATCAGCCCTGAAAAAAACCCTATCTCTAGTTTTAAGTGTACATTTGCATTAATAAATGTGTCGACATTGATTATTTGTTTCTCGTCTTCTCTGCTCTAAGTTCCTCAATATAGATAGTCTACACGAGGCCCCTGAGATGGTTCAGGATTTTTGTATCAATGACATCGTGTGGCTGCGTGGTGCTGGTGCATCTCCCCGCTCTACTTCGTGCTGCTTGTATCTCAACGCAACACTACAATGGGGATACCCGATGGAGCTTGTACGGCACTTCAAGGTGTACTGGCGCCCGCTGACAGGTCCAAATCACAAAGGCTCTGCAGGTGAACTGGTTGTGGTGGGCCGGGCCTATTCCAAACTTTATAGGATAACTGAACTCCCAGTGCTTGAGCCCCCAGGCCAGCTGGAACTTCTGGTGGAGCCAGTAACTTGGAAGGGGTTCCCTCTCCCAATGAGCTGTTGGGGAAGAAGTAGTGTCAGCTACACTGAGATTGAATGTGAAAATGTATGAGGAAAAAAAAAAATTTTTTTTTTTTTGGTGATTAATGTAATGTATACCCTTGTATACAAAGCATAATCTGCTTAATTGCATGCTGTAGTAATTAGGGGTGTAACGATTTTTGTATTCATCCCGAACCATCTCGAAAGTCAACGCCTGAGACCAAGTGACCACCACATTTGTTTTTTTAAGAAGAAATAGATCAAAACAAATGTAGAAGAAAAATGGCGAGTGCGGGAGAAAGCATGGAGCTAGTGGTGTCTGCAATATTCAAATCAGCCGTTTGTATAGTGTATTGTATATGTAGTATAATCAACCGGGAACATTTCGGCTTCCATACGGTAGCGATGGCGTGCGAGCGGTGGAGCGAACAAGAACTGTGTGTCGTCGTTGTTGGGCCTCCGTTTGGTATGTTGCACGTAACACTTCAAACATGTTAACATCACCCCAGTACAGTTACCGGGGGTAGAAAAAAGAAACACGCTCGCTCAACACCAACAACTTATCCCCGCTACTTTTAAGCAGCCCGGAGAAGTGAAAGCAGACGGAGCCAACGATATTTGTAATTACTGGCATATACACAGCAACATCTATGCGCCCATCTATGCTTTAGTCAAGGAGCCGGGCTTCAAACGTTTATTAAACATGCTGGAGCCCCGTCACAATGTTCCATCCCGGGTGCATATTAGCAAGACCGCGCTCCCTGTCATATGCAATCGCACAAGAGCCGTGGTGGAGCATGACCTGTCCCCTGCTGCGCCCTAACTCTTGGAACCAAGTTAAAAGTTACTAGTTGGCAGAGCTGGGCACTTGACCCTTTTTTGCTGGTCCGGCCGCGACCCTCCACCTTTGACCTGGGTATACTTCCGGCCGCGACCCCCCGCCTATATTAAAAAAAATTATTATGAAGCCTAAGCTGAGATGAAATTTATACGCCTCGCGACCACGTCAAACGCATGAGGGCCGATTAGTGGGCCGGACTAAAATCCACTTCCGGCCTTGCTTAGTCCAGCCATTTTTAAAAATTTGTCACCCACCATCCCTCCGCCCTAAAAATGGGCATCCAGCCGGGCCGAAGGTACCGGTCCGACCCAGGGACGGACTGCCCAGCTCTGCTAGTTGGCAAGTGCTACCTGACTTTATCTGCAACCTCATTCTATCCATACAAGAAAGGGGGGTTTCCTGTGTTTAATTATTATTATTATTATTATTATTATTATTATTAATGAAAAACCCCAATGCGCAAGTTTTTATTCTATTTTGTGTTTTTATAGCAGGGAATGTTTTTTGGTTTATAGAAAATTGAATTGTAACTTGCTCTCTGTTAAAACTAAAGAAATAAAATAAAAATAAAAAAAAGAATTTTTGAACTGATTTAATGTTTGTTATACTTATCCCTTTCCAGCAACAGTATTTTCCACATGGTTCATTGTGTAACAAATTAAATAAAATGCACTTTGTATGAACTATTCTTGTAATAGAATTGCCTGATTAATTTGTTGTTTACTATTTAGAAATGTAGCATTAAGAAGCCAAAAATGCAGTTTGACACAATTTGAGGTGTTGCACAAAGAATACAAAGCAAATTTTTCAACTCCAGTCTGAAGTTAACGGAAATACATAATAAACTAGAATGTCATTTAGAAGGAAGCGAGCCCAGGGATGACCTAGTATGTGCTGGAGAGACTTGGGGCCCCTTCAGAATCTTCTTTTTGCCTACAAAATTTCCTTTCCTTTCCTGGTGCCTGGATGCAACCTTCAAGCCCCCTTTAGCATAGGTTACTCCTGACCAACCTTTAGGAAAAGATATTACCCACAATTTACAGCAGCAACATTTTAAGACTACGTGAAGACTTTAGAGTTTCGCACTCAAGACTTTAAAACAAATATTTTTAAAAAACTCATTTTAAAATTTGTAATAAAACATTTTCTTTTTCTCAAAGCTGGATTGTCAATGAGGCTAAGAAACTCATACTCGGAGAAACCATTGCACCATGGGGAGAACGTTAATTCCCAGAAGCGATTGTAATCACTTCGCTTACTTTATAAAGTCATTCTTGTTTTTTCAGTAACAGCATAATGCATATTCAATGTAAAAGCAGTTAAACAAATTTGTCCAAATAATATTTAACAAAAAGAGCCCACATGGCGATGACATATTTATTTTTTTTCTACCAAACATGCAAATAAATGAAAGTCTCTCCCGGTCCTCCCAAACACACATGGGGTACGGGTGCAAGCACAAACACAGAAGCAGGGATTATCCCATCACCAAACTCAGAAAACAGGTGAGCAGTGATTGGTCGTTACCTGAGCAACTGTGATGTCATTTTCACTCGACAGCAAGTGGCAAAACGGCTGCACCGGAGATTCGTTTTTGCTGCTTTATTCATATTCCACAAATGCAGTATTAATCAGAATCCCGTGTTTCGACTAGTAGGGATGCATAAAAAATATTGTAAAGAATATTTTTTACTTGACTTCGTTACAGCATGACCTACATTGCGTCGTACATTGCCTTATAACAGGATTGTTTGGTTCCATAATCTCAATAAACGTGATTTTAGTCAAAGAAAAATAGCTTTTAAAATAAAGTGCACCATAAACCAGGCTGGGCGAAATGATTTACAACTGTTCCAGACAAAAATTTATAGCGTAAATTTATCCTGAGAATAAACTACTCATGTGAGCTAGTTACTATAGTTGTGGCCCTCCATTAAAAATTCACTGAATTAGCATTTTTATAGTTAATCATAGTTACAGTAATCAAGATCTAATAATGTTTACTTTCCATACCACTACACTAATTGATTATACAGATTATTTTTAACAAAACTAAATTACAATTACACTGCCCTCCATAAAATAATTATTATTCTTTTTTTTAAGGTTTTCAACACATCTTAATTAGGGGTATCAATAATTTTGGAGGGCACCATATTCGGATCTCATTTCAAGATGAATTTTGAGCTGACAATATTCATAAGACTACTGTAACTTGGAAATTTAAGTCAAGCTGTCTATATTGTATTGGTAGTTGAAGAGCTATAATTGTTTATATTAATGAATTTATGATCTTTTTTAGGACCACTGTACAAGGTGATTGAGGTGAGGCAGGTTATTAGCTGGGTGATGACAGTCCATTCCACAATTTTAGACAGAAAGGCGAGGTTAGAGATGCGCCCGCTATTGCTCATGGTGTCAGGGTTAAGACCAGGTTTTCTAAGAATAAAGGTAACAACAGCCAATTTGAGAGCATGAGTTGAGGTATGAGTTGATGAATTGATGATTGACTGACCAGAAATATAAGTGGGGAAAAAACACAGGGGAAAGCTTTTATGCCTGAAGAAGAGAGCCATGGGGCAGGCATAGCGCTACATCGGGAGTAGGGGTTGCTCTAACCCTGTCAGAAATCTGTGTGGCCTCTGTAAAGGCCTTTTCAGTACTGTATTTTGAAATATATTTTATTCATTTAGTAGTTCAAAAGTATTAAGAAGTGCACAAGTAGCCATTCTGTTCCAATCCAATCCCTGCTTCTGGATTTGGGCTGCAACTGTACCCTATGTGTGTTTGAGAGTGGCGGGGGGAGTTTAATTTATTTGCTTGTTTGGTAAAAAAAAATAATGGCATTGCCCTGTGGTCACTAGTTGTGTATGTAGTTTTTGGGGGTAAATATTGAAAACTCATTTGAATATTGACCATGCTTGTGCTGTTTATTACGTTTTTACTGAAAAAAAAATAGATTGGTTTTATAAAATAAGTGAAGTGGTGAATATTGACTGGACTTCCAAAGCATTCCTGATTAATTCAGTGCCAGAACAGGCCTAAGATTAATCCATATCTGCTTCCAAAACGAGATGTGGTCAAAGTCTGGATTCAGTCAACCATGCAGACATCCTTACATTATTTTATGAGACACCTGGCGACATACAGCAGTTTCTAACAAGGAAATTGCTATTGATGGGTCATTTCTTTGTGATCACTGTCAAAAAGGTGGAGTTGCTATTTAAAGTGGATACGGAAAGTATTCAGACCCCTTGAAATGTTTCACTTTCTGTGTCATTGCAGCCATTTACCAAAATCAAAAAAGTTAATTTTATTTCTCATTAATGTACACTCAGGACCCCATCTTGACAGAAACAAATCAGAAATGTAGAAATTTTTGCAAATTTATTAAAAAAGAACTGAAATACTGTATATGGTCATAAGTATTCACAACATATTTTATATTAAATATTTAACTCATGCTGTCTATTTCTTCTGATCTTCCTTGAGATGGTTTTGCTCCTTTTATTGGAGTCCAGCTCTGTTTAATTAAACTGATTGAACTTGATTAGGAAAGGCACACACCTGTCTATATAAGACCTTACAGCCGACAGTGCATGTCAGAGCAAATGAGAAACATGAGGTCAAAGGAACTGCCAAGGAGATCAGAGACAGATATTGTGGCAAGGCAGAGATCTGGCCAAGGTTATAAAAGAATTTCTGCAGCACTCAAGGTTCCTAAGAGCACACTAGCCTCCATAATCCTCAAGTGGAAGAAGTTTGGGAAGACCACAACTCTTCCTCGACCTGGCCGTCCAGCCAAACTGAGCAATCATGGGAGAAGAGCCTTGGTGAGAGAGGTAAAGATTCTCAACTCAAAGATCACTGTGGCTGAGCTCCAGAGATGCAGTAGAGAGATGGGAGAACAAAGGCAACTATCACTGCAGCCTTCCACCAGTCGGGGATTCATGGCTGAGCCGGACGGAAGCCTCTTCTCAGTGCAAGACACACGAAAGCCTGCATACTTTGCCTAAAAATACACGAAAGACTCCCAGACGATGAGAAATAAGATTCTCTGGTCTGATGATACCAAGATTGAACTTTTTGGTGTTATTCCTAAGCGGTATGTGTGGAGAAACCAGGCACTGCTCATCACCTGCCCAATACAATGAAACGCGGTGGTGGGCAGCATCATGTTGTGGGGGTGTTTTTCTCCTGCAGGGACAGGACGGTTGGTTGAACTTGAAGGAAAGATGAATGCGGCCAAGTACAGAGACATCCTGGAGGAAAACCTCTTCCAGAGTGCTCTGGACCTCAGACTGGGCCGAAGGTTCACCTTTCAACAGGACAATGACTGAAAGCACACAGTTAAAATAACAAAGGAGTGGCTTCAGAACAACTCTGTGACCGTTCTTGATTAGCCCAGATATATATATATATATAAACTCGATTGAGCATCTCTGGAGAGACTTGAAAATGTCTGTCCACCTACATTCACAATCCAACCTGACAGAACTGGAGATGATCTGCAAGGAAGAATGGCAGGATCCCCAAATCCAGGTGTGAAAAACTTGTATCATTCCCAAGAAGACTCATGGCTGCACTAGCTCAAAAGGGTGCTTCTACTCAATACTGAGCACAGGGTCTGAATACTTATGACTGTATGATATTTCAGTTTTTCTTTTTTCATAAATTTGCAAATATTTCTACATTTCTGTTTTTTTTTCTGTCAACATGGGTTGACAATGTATCTGCATGTACATTAATGAGAAATAAAATGAACTTTTTAGATTTTGGCAAATGGCCACAATGACACAGAAAGTGAAGAATTTCAAGGGGTCTGATTACTTTCTGTACCCACTGTGTGTATACATTTTGAAACCATGACTTCTCAGCCAGTTTGCTTGCTATGGTGTGAAAGTAATCATTTTGATTGACGTTGACTGTAAGAATAAAATGTTCTTTACTTATTTTAGAGTTTGCATTCAGATCAATTGAACATTTATTCTTTAAATATGCATTTAACCCATTAAAGCCTGAAGCCCCTCGTGAGACAACTCTCTAAAACCTCCGGTAGTCTTTCGAGTCACTTTTTTTTATTTTGGCAAATGGCTGCAATGACAAAGAAAGTGAAACATTTCAAGGGGTCTGAATACTTTCCGTACCCACTGTATCTACTTGAATTAAAAAAAAAAGGAAAATTTCTTGAATCCATGAAAACTCAATGTTCAATGCAGATTGAAAGGATGAGAAAATCAATTTGGAAGAAAGTAAAATAAGAATATACTAAAAATAATGGCAATTTAAAAAAAATAAAGTAAAACAAATACCGGCTGTTCTTGCGTGTGTTTGCCTCTTACACGCAGTGTGGTGCTGTAACATGCATAGAGTACACACTTAGAATGAGACCAGAACAAAGTTGCGATTGAACTCATTTTTCACAGATTGGGACAAATTTGTGCCTTTGGGTAGTAGTGTTATCTGTGTATGTGTTTCCAAAACGTTTGTGTGTGAATATTTGTTTTCTGAAGGAATAACAGGACCGAAGTCAACGCTATTTTCCCGTTAGCATGTCAATGGGCTCCTCCATTGACTTCATCATTAGCACGACCGATGTTTTAAAAACGAAGCATGTTTTGTACTTAAATATACAATGTGTGGAATGATTCCCTTTGTTTAGTTTTACAGTAAACAACAACTGGTGTGTCATTAAACAGCTTAAAAGATGCAGAATCACATATCGTCGCTGTCCTGCGAAAAACACTAATCTCCAATTTTGGAAACTTTTTTAATTTTCACTTTAATGCGATGTCTGTGACGCGGAAACGTGATTCATGTCAAAATAAGAAAATGAAAATAAAATGGAAGTAAGTGTTTTTCACACGACAGCGACGATATGCTACATGCTTGCTACGCAAGCAATATGGTGCTTTCAGGATACGATCACATCGTGAACTTGTAAAATGCACCGCAAAATTCTGTGCATTAATAGTTTTTCTTCGATTATAGTCTTTTACCCCCCGTGAGCCGTCACCTTATCGTGGTGGAGGGGTTTGCGCGCCCCAATGATCCTAGGAGCTACGTTGTCTGGGGCTTTATGCCCCTGGTAGGGTCACCCATGGCAAACAGGTCCTAGGTGAGGGACCAGACTAAGCACAGCTCAAAATGACCCCTTATGATGAGTAAAATTAACGGACCACGTTTTCCCTCGCCCGGACGCGGGTCACCGGGGCCCCCTTCTGGAGCCAGGCCTGGAGGTGGGGCTCGATGGCGAGCGCCTGGTGGCCGGGCCTGCACCCATGGGGCCCGGCCGGGCTCAGCCCGAAAAGGACACGTGGGTCCCCCTTCCCATGGGCTCACCACTGGTGGGAGGGGCCAAAGGGGTCGGGTGCCGTGTGAGCTGGGCGGCGGCGGAAGACGGGGACCTTGGCGGTCCGATCCCCGGCGGCAAAAACTAGCTCTTGGGACATGGAATGTCACCTCTCTGGCAGGGAAGGAGCCTGAGCTGGTGTGTGAGGCTGAGAGGTTCCGATTAGATATAGTCGGGCTCACCTCCACGCACAGCTTGGGTTCTGGTCCCAGTCCTCTCGAGAGGGGTTGGACACTCTTCCACTCTGGAGTTGCCCAGGGTGAGAGGCGCCGAGCAGGTGTGGGCATACTTATTGCCCCCCGGCTTGGCGCCTGTACATTGGGGTTTACCCCGGTGGACGAGAGGGTAGCCTCCCTCCGCCTGAGGGTGGGGGGACGGGTCCTGACTGTTGTTTGTGCTTATGCACCAAACGGCAGCGCAGAGTACCCACCCTTTTTGGAGTCCTTGGAGGGTGTGCTGGAGGGCGCTCCACCTGGGGACTCCATCGTTCTGCTGGGGGACTTCAATGCTCACGTGGGCAATGACAGTGAGACCTGGAGAGGTGTGATTGGGAGGAACGGCCCCCCCGATCTGAACCCGAGCGGTGTTCGGTTACTGGACTTCTGTGCTCATCACGGATTGTCCATAACGAACACCATGTTCAAGCATAAGGGTGTCCATATGTGCACTTGGCACCAGGATACCCTAGGCCGCAGTTCGATGATCGACTTTGTAGTCGTATCATCGGACTTGCGGCCGCATGTTTTGGACACTCGGGTGAAGAGAGGGGCGGAGCTGTCAACTGATCACCATCTGGTGGTGAGTTGGCTCCGATGGTGGGGGAAAATGCCGGTCCGACCTGGCAGACCCAAACGTATTGTGAGGGTTTGCTGGGAACGTCTTTCAGAATCCCCTGTCAGAAGGAGTTTCAACTCCCACCTCCGGCAGAACTTTTCCCACGTCCCGGGGGAGGCGGGGGACATCGAGTCCGAGTGGACCATGTTTCGTGCCTCCATTGTTGAGGCGGCCGATCGGAGCTGTGGCCGCAAGGTGGTCGGTGCCTGTCGTGGCGGCAATCCCCGAACCCGCTGGTGGACACCAGCGGTAAGGGATGCTGTCCAGCTGAAGAAGGAGTCCTATCGGGCCTTTTTGGCCTGCGGGACCCCGGAGGCAACTGACGGGTACCGGCTGGCCAAGCGGAATGCAGCTCTGGCGGTTGCTGAGGCAAAAACCCGGGTGTGGGAGGAGTTCGGGGAGGCCATGGAAAATGACTTCCGGATGGCTTCGAGGAAATTCTGGTCCACCATCCGGCGTCTCAGGAGGGGGAAGCAGTGCACCATTAACACTGTTTATAGTGGAGATGGGGTGCTGCTGACCTCAACTCGGGACGTTGTGGGTCGGTGGGGAGAGTACTTCGAAGACCTCCTCAATTCCACCGACACGCCTTCCACTGAGGAAGCAGAGCCTGGAGACTCTGAGGTGGGCTCTCCTATCTCTGGGGTTGAAGTAACCGAGATAGTCAAAAAGCTCCTCGGTGGCAAAGCCCCGGGGGTGGATGAGATCCGCCCGGAGTTCATAAAGGCTCTGGATGTTGAGGGGCTGTCATGGTTGACACGTCTCTTCAACATCGCGTGGACATCGGGGACAGTGCCTCTGGATTGGCAGACCGGGGTGGTGGTCCCCCTTTTTAAGAAGGGGGACCGGAGGGTGTGCTCCAATTACAGAGGGATCACACTCCTCAGCCTCCCCGGCAAGGTCTATTCAGGGGTGCTGGAGAGGAGGGTCCGTCGGAAGGTCGAATCCCGGATTCAGGAGGAGCAATGTGGTTTTCGTCCTGGCCGTGGAACAGTGGACCAGCTCTACACCCTCGGCAGGGTCCTCGAGGGTGCATGGGAGTTTGCCCAACCGGTCTACATGTGTTTTGTGGACTTGGAGAAGGCGTTCGACCGTGTCCCTCGGGGAGTTCTGTGGGGGGTGCTTCGGGAGTACGGGGGTACCGATCCCCCTGATAAGGGCTGTCCGGTCCCTGTACCACCGATGCCAGAGTTTGGTCCGAATTGCCGGCAGCAAGTCGGATTCGTTTCCTGTGGGGGTTGGACTCCGCCAAGGCTGCCCTTTGTCACCGATTCTGTTCATAACCTTTATGGACAGAATTTCTAGGCGCAGCCGAGGTGTCGAGGGGGTCCGGTTTGGTGGCCTCAGTATTGCATCTCTGCTTTTTGCAGATGATGTGGTACTGTTGGCTTCTTCAAGCCGCGATCTCCAACTCTCGCTGGAGCGGTTCGCAGCCGAGTGTGAAACGGTCGGAATGAAGATCAGCACCTCCAAATCTGAGACCATGGTCCTCAGTCGGAAAAGGGTGGCGTGCCCTCTCCGGGTCGGGGATGAGATTCTGCCCCAAGTGGAGGAGTTCAAGTATCTTGGGGTCTTGTTCACGAGTGGGGGTAAGATGGAACGGGAGATCGACAGGCGGATCGGTGCAGCGTCTGCTGTGATGCGGACCCTGTATCGGTCTGTCGTGGTGAAGAAGGAGCTTAGCCGAAAGGCGAAGCTCTCAATTTACCGGTCGATCTACGTTCCTACTCTCACCTATGGTCATGAGCTGTGGGTCATGACCGAAAGAACAAGATCTCGGATACAAGCGGCCGAAATGGGTTTCCTTCGCAGGGTGTCCGGGCTCTCCCTTAGAGATAGGGTGAGAAGTTCGGCCATCCCGGAGGGACTCAGAGTCGAGCCGCTGCTCCTCCGCATCGAGAGGAGCCAGTTGAGGTGGCTCGGGCATCTGATTAGGATGCCTCCTGGACGCCTCCCTGGTGAGGTGTTCCGGGCATGTCCCACCGGCAGGAGACCCCGAGGACGACCCAGAACACGCTGGAGAGACTATGTCTCCCGGCTTGCCTGGGAACGCCTTGGGATCCTTCCGGAAGAGCTGGAGGATGTTGCTGGGGAGAGGGAAGTCTGGGCTTCCCTGCTGAAGCTGCTGCCTCCGCGACCCGACTTCGGATAAGCGGGAGATAATGGATGGATGGATGGATATAGTCTTTTAAAGATCGAGAGAAGCTAAAATCACGATTACGTTTCGAATAATCGTCCAGCCCCAGTTGAACGGCCACGAGAAGGCGGTTGATACCAATATCTTCACCAGTTTGCAATACCTTCAAATAAGGCCAATTATTGGCCCGACACCAATACTTGGTATCGGTACTCACCCATCCCTAGTAAAAACACAAACATGTACCATTTGAATTATACAACCACAAAAAATGCA
>NC_141232.1:17330000-17347500 GCF_054856515.1 Filicampus tigris | reverse complement strand
GTTTGACGTCATCGATGTATGCCCCTGCGTCAGCAAGTATAGCGGCACGGGCTGTTGTTTTGGCAAGTTTGCTGTTTAAAATTATATTAAAACTTCAGTAAAGTAGTAGTAAAGTAAAACTCGGGCTCAGTCTTCCATTCGATGGGAGCTATGGCTCTTTTATTTGGACTATTTGGGAGTCCTGCAGGACATGCGGCGCATGCGCATTAGGTTGTTAAATCCAACAGCTAAACTAGAACAAAATACGTGTTTAAACGGTCACTTTAAAACATCGCTTGAAATTACACATATGCAATATGGTAAACTTTGTAATAGTCGGCGTTAGTTTCCCGCTATTTTTGTCAAATCCGCAATACATTGTGGGCAATATGCATCAGTTTAGGGTCCATGGATGTGGGATCAGCCGAAGTGCGGAACAAGGGCGCATCGGCGCAAAGAGGGTGGGGCACAGAGCACTTCGCAGAAATGGGAGACCCCTCGGCGGGAACGCGCAAATGAGGGACACAAGTGAGGGTACAGTATTGGGATTGCGCTAGTGACCCCTGCACGATGTATCGTGCTTGCGCAGAAGGTCGGCCAAGTTTGCTCGCTAACTACGGCAACCACACTCGGACGAACTACGTAGTGATGCCTCTGCACAATCTGTGGTACGCATTCGAAACACTTCATATAGTTTTGCTCAAGCAGTAAAGTGTTTTAATATTTTATTTTCCTTGCAAGTAAACACAGTAAGCTACGATTCCATCCATTGTGTAATTGTAATCAATATCTAGCAACATTAAACAAAACGCTTCTCAATGAAGCATGCGCAATCTGTGGTACGCATTCGAAACACTTCATAATAGTTTTGCTCAAGTAGTAAAGTGTTTTAATATTTTATTTTCCTTGCAAGTAAACACAGTAGGCTACTATTCCATCCATTGTGTAATTGTAATCAATATCTAGCAACATTAAACAAAACGCTTCTCAATGAAGCATGAAAAATGCAAAACCGAGCAAACAATGTTATTGTGTACGTACAATCAAAATATACATGTTCTAAAGCACCTATGTCAAAGTCAAGGCCCGCGGGCCGGTCTACGGCCCCTGGGATGATATTGCTTTATTATTAGACCTGGCCCGCAACCCGCAACAAGCCGGTGTGGGTAGCAGAAGTGATCGGGTCCTTCGCGCCTGATGATGACGTCACGCTTTAACATATATTGTTGCGTCTTCCAAGAACACAGACGTAGTTTAACTATCACATTTTATTAGTCCAACCAGCTACTGTGGGCCGCAGCCGACGCCAATACAGTACGACAACCGTTTAGTCAAGCTCTCCTCTTCGTCCTCTGCTACTCTCGCTCGCATGCCGTCCCATCACGCGAGCCGCACGATGCATTCAATAACCTCGGAAACAACACAACTTGGCAAGACGTAATTTCGACCACAACAAAGATAACCCAATTCGTTACATTATTTCTGTAACATATTTCTTTGCATCTATGTTTGCCACCCCCTGGCTGTTGTTATAACGAACATTACCGCTACTTTTGTGAGGATCGTCCTTCGTTCGTCTACCTGCCGATTCAAGACTTCACGTCACTTTTCGCGGCTTTCAGAATCGGATTGTGGTGAAGTTATTCGGAGTAAAACACACTTTATTAAGAGATACTTCATGTTAGAAGCTCACGTCGTTTTACTATTAGTAATTGTTGGCATTTGATAAATTCATTGAGTTTCGACGTAGTGATGACATGTCCCACACTGTGAGCAGGCATTGAACTCTCCTCGAGTTTTAAGTGTTGGAGAAAAACCAAGACCAGTCTTACTGAAAGAGTTGATAGCGAGTGACTTTTTTATTTTTCCTCCTTCGACACAGCTCGTAGTTTGTTCGTGCCAGCAAACTAAGTAGTAGCAGATTTCCCGTGTTTCACCACGTTTGCTGGTGTGTGTAAATGTTAAAAGGTGAATTTAATCATTTAGGTTCGTGTCAGGTAACTGCTGTATATAATAGCCCAGATATATGTTCTCGTGAGTGATGTCACGTTGATGAACACGAGTTAGTTATTTCGGTTAGTATGCTTACTATTTTGGTGATGAAACGTGTGAATGTGTGTTGTATGTACAGTATTGTTTGGCTGTTTAATTGCTTAATACAGTGAATTGTAATGTTTAGGCATATTGTTAACTAATGGATATGCATTGCACGATGTTGCTAGGTTATTCTTTGTCTGTGTTGTTGCAGACCACAGTAAATAGACGTGGCAAGTGGAATACGGGCCTGTGTTCTCTGACAGGAGCATCCACATTTATACCTTGCCACGTAAATAGAAAAAGCTGGAGACATCATACCAATCATATGATCCTCTCCGTTTTACTTCACATTATGTACAGTTCATACAATCTTGCAGCCCGAGTCAACCAGAAAATTGTTTCCACTTTGGCAGGAGAAACGCAAATGTTCCACTGATCTTGTTTCACAAGACGGGCAGCGGCATCTTCTCGGCTCATAAGCGGAAGTGACGTACGAGGTGCCTCGCAAAAGTAGCAGTAATGTACTTTATTTTATTTTTTATTTAGTAACTCCGAACACAAAAACACATCAACCAGGGGGGTGACAAACATACAAACATAGAGGCAAAGAAATATATTACAGAAATAGAAAGTGTGACATCATCAGCGGACATTTAAAAAAAATCAATTAACATTCTATCAGTCCAGCCCTCGGCTTGTCGCAAATTTTTTTATTTGGCCCTCCGTCCATTTGATTTTGACACCCCTGAATTCATGTATCTCGTGGCATTAGACAAGGATGTCCAATTTCGCCGAAATTATTCATTCTGTGCACTCAGTTATTGTCCTATCTTACAGTAAACAGCCCAGATATAGAGGGCAAAACAATATTTATAAGCAAGTATTTAAAATCAGTCAGTTCGCTGATGATACGGTAATCTTTTTAAAAGACAAACTAAGGCTTCAAATGTTATTGTTATTGAAATGTTATTTCCAAATTTTCTCAGGCATCAGGACTTGATCTTAATCTAAAAAAATGTGAATTACTACGGCTTTATGATTGTGCTGAAAAGGACCTAGAATCTATTCCTGTGAAGACGGGAAATAAATATTTGGGCATTAACATTACCAGAGATGCCAAAACAAGAGAATCTAGAAATATGAAGGAAAAAATTGAGATGTCTAAAAGTTTACATCACTGGTTGTCTAGGGATCTAACTATATTAGGCAGAAATATATTATCTAAATCAGAAGGTATCTCAAAACTAGTATACCCAAGTTGTTCACTTTATATCACTCCACAAAATATTAGAAAGGCAAACACAATAATATATCAATTCATTTGGTGCAACAAAACCCACTATATAAATCCCAACTAGTAAAAGATTATAATAATGGTGGTTTAAAAACAATATACTTTGAATCTATGATTGGAGTTTTTAGAGTTAATTGGGTAAAAGCTTTTCTTAAGAAACCAGATTCTTTATGGTTTCACATCCCACACAATATTTTTAAACGAGTTGGAGGCTTTGAGTTTCTTTTAAAGTGTGATTTTGAAATATGTAAGTTGCCAGTGAAATTATCTGAATATCACAAACAGGTGTTACACTTTTGGAAGATGGTATTTACCCATAATTTTACACCGCATGGCTCCACCTTATGGAACAACAGAGTAATAACGTCTATCAAGAAAACATTGTTTATTCAAAAATGGTACGAAAAAAATGTCATCCTTATTACAGATATACTAGACAAAAATGGTCAATTCCTGAGTATGGAAGATTTTGAGAAAAAAATGTAGCCTTACAAGTTCTAAAAGAGAATATAAAAGAGTTTGTAAAGCTGTTCCCATGGCCCTATTAAACATGATTCAAAATTATTTAATTTACTCTAAAAGACAGATCTTGTTACCAAATATTCAGCTAAACTATATTTCCCTTAATGACACAAAATGTAATAATACAAATGTTAATCAAATATTTAAAAATAAACTATTTCATGATTTTGAAAGAAGTGCTAAAATTAAGAATGATGAAGGTAAAATTACAAAAGAACATATGTGCTTTTTGAAATGGCCAATACCTCCTAAAGTAAAGGAAATGCAATTCAAAATCCTACATGGTTACTACACAGTAGCTGCAATGCTGAAAAAACGATTTGGGTTTGAGGTGAAGCCTTGTTTTTTTAAATTTATTTTTATTTTTTTTTATTGAACAGTTATATACAAACAAATAGGCATTCATATCAACAAATAACATCGCTTCACATCGATTGAGCAAAAAAAACATACCAATGCAATTCAAAATATAACAAAACAAAAAAATATTAAAAGAAAATAGAAATTTAATTTGTAAGGGGGCTTTCTACAGTAAGTCAAATATTTTCAATAAAGAAAATAGGCAAAGGGCTTTTTTGTCCTTAATCAGCTTCAGAGATTTACAAAAAAGTAAGTAGTCATTTTTCCAGTGGAGTAGACACGGCTTTGTTCTCAGATATCTGCACCTGTGGATGAAAAATTTCCTTAAAAGCAATAAAACGTTCAAAACAAATTCCAATTTCTTATCTTCCTGAAACACACCAAACAAAATAGTCTCTTCTGTCAAGGGGAAGTTGACATTTTTAGATTGCAACCAACTCTCTAAATCACTCCAGAAGGAAAATACAGCATTGCAATGAAAAACAAATTACATTTTCAACATCATCGCAGAATACACAATTGTTCACATCAAGATCAAACTTCATTCTTAAAAATTTCTTTGTTGGGTAAATTTTGTTCAAGATTTTAAATTGAACCTCTTTCGCTTTGGGCGGCACTGGGAATGAAATATAATTCTTTCTTATGCTTTGGATTTTCTGATCCCTCTTAAATCTTAAATCAAGATATACAAACTTTTAATTGGATTAATACTCATCTAACAACAA
The DNA here is from genome assembly GCF_054856515.1 of Filicampus tigris. Taxonomy (NCBI): domain Eukaryota; kingdom Metazoa; phylum Chordata; class Actinopteri; order Syngnathiformes; family Syngnathidae; genus Filicampus; species Filicampus tigris. The sequence continues at coordinate 17,342,583 of NC_141232.1, read as the reverse complement.
TTTCCTGATAAATTTGTTATTACATACATGACCACAGATATCCACCCCAGCTATGCACAATCGTCTCAGATTTTGAAAGACTCCAGAATTTCGAATATCTCCTTTCACCATCGCTCTTAGAGAGGTCGGAATTGCATTTATTATATCTGTGTATTCCTTCAAATTACATTATATTTGGTATTTTTGACAAAAATCCTCATGTAGCAACCAGTTTCCATTTTCATCTAACAAATGTGCAACAGCCCAAATTCCTTTTGAGTGCCATTCTGCCTTAAAAATGAATTTCCTTTTAAATAATACATATCTGTTATTCCAGATTGGAGTATTGTGAGGAGTAAAATTATGGCAGTATAATAATTTCCAATAGAGAAGGGTTTGTTGATGAAAATCAGAAAGTTTAAATGGTAATGATCTACACTCAAAGTCACATCGCAACAGAAAATCTATTCCCCCTACTTTTTTAAAAATCATATTCGGAACAATAAACCAAAACGAATCTTGATTTGTAACAAATAATTTCAGCCATTTTAGTTTTAGGACTCCATTCATCGCATCAAAATCGATGGCGTTTAGACCTCCTTGTTCATACCCTTTAACCATGTCATTTTTTCTTATATACTGGCATTTGTTTCTCCATATGAATCTGAAATTTAGAGTGTTTATTGTCTTAATCATTTTAGTTGAGACTGGTAAAGAAAATGCAGGGTAGATGATAGGCTCTCCATTTTTGTTAACAAAACCCTCCCAAAAATTGAGATGTGTCTTTGTAACCATCTGTTTAAAATAGGTTTACATTTGTCCACAGTATCACAGATATTCATTTTTTCCATCAACATTTTGTCCTTAGAGATAATAATCCCCAAGTATTTGACTTTCTTTTTCACCTCAATATCACATATAGACTGTAATTGGCAATCATGTAAGGTCAAGATCTCACATTTTTTCAAGTTGAGTAGTAAACCAGATGCCATGGAGAACAAATCAACAGTCTTCATCAAATCAAATCTCCATGATCTCCATTCTCCAGAAATAAAGTTGTATCGTCTGCTAATTACACCTGGGGACTCCACCTGGGGACTCCATCGTTCTGCTGGGGGACTTCAATGCTCACGTGGGCAATGACAGTGAGACCTGGAGAGGTGTGATTGGGAGGAACGGCCCCCCCGATCTGAACCCGAGCGGTGTTCGGTTACTGGACTTCTGTGCTCATCACGGATTGTCCATAACGAACACCATGTTCAAGCATAAGGGTGTCCATATGTGCACTTGGCACCAGGATACCCTAGGCCGCAGTTCGATGATCGACTTTGTAGTCGTATCATCGGACTTGCGGCCGCATGTTTTGGACACTCGGGTGAAGAGAGGGGCGGAGCTGTCAACTGATCACCATCTGGTGGTGAGTTGGCTCCGATGGTGGGGGAAGATGCCGGTCCGACCTGGCAGACCCAAACGTATTGTGAGGGTTTGCTGGGAACGTCTGGCAGAATCCCCTGTCAGAAGGAGTTTCAACTCCCACCTCCGGCAGAACTTTTCCCACGTCCCGGGGGAGGCGGGGGACATCGAGTCCGAGTGGACCATGTTTCGTGCCTCCATTGTTGAGGCGGCCGATCGGAGCTGCGGCCGCAAGGTGGTCGGTGCCTGTCGTGGCGGCAATCCCCGAACCCGCTGGTGGACACCAGCGGTAAGGGATGCTGTCCAGCTGAAGAAGGAGTCCTATCGGGCCTTTTTGGCCTGCGGGACCCCGGAGGCAGCTGACGGGTACCGGCAGGCCAAGCGGAATGCGGCTCTGGCGGTTGCTGAGGCAAAAACCCGGGTGTGGGAGGAGTTCGGGGAGGCCATGGAAAATGACTTCCGGACGGCTTCGAGGAAATTCTGGTCCACCATCCGGCGTCTCAGGAGGGGGAAGCAGTGCACCATTAACACTGTTTATAGTGGAGATGGGGTGCTGCTGACCTCAACTCGGGACGTTGTGGGTCGGTGGGGAGAGTACTTCGAAGACCTCCTCAATTCCACCGACACGCCTTCCACTGAGGAAGCAGAGCCTGGAGACTCTGAGGTGGGCTCTCCTATCTCTGGGGTTGAAGTCACCGAGGTAGTCAAAAAGCTCCTCGGTGGCAGAGCCCCGGGGGTGGATGAGATCCGCCCGGAGTTCATAAAGGCTCTGGATGTTGAGGGGCTGTCATGGTTGACACGTCTCTTCAACATCGCGTGGACATCGGGGACAGTGCCTCTGGATTGGCAGACCGGGGTGGTGGTCCCCCTTTTTAAGAAGGGGGACCGGAGGGTGTGCTCCAATTACAGAGGGATCACACTCCTCAGCCTCCCCGGCAAGGTCTATTCAGGGGTGCTGGAGAGGAGGGTCCGTCGGAAGGTCGAATCCCGGATTCAGGAGGAGCAATGTGGTTTTCGTCCTGGCCGTGGAACAGTGGACCAGCTCTACACCCTCAGCAGGGTCCTCGAGGGTGCATGGGAGTTTGCCCAACCGGTCTACATGTGTTTTGTGGACTTGGAGAAGGCGTTCGACCGTGTCCCTCGGGGAGTTCTGTGGGGGGTGCTTCGGGAGTACGGGGTACCGAGCCCCCTGATAAGGGCTGTCCGGTCCCTGTACCACCGATGCCAGAGTTTGGTCCGAATTGCCGGCAGTAAGTCGGATTCGTTTCCTGTGGGCGTTGGACTCCGCCAAGGCTGCCCTTTGTCACCGATTCTGTTCATAACCTTTATGGACAGAATTTCTAGGCGCAGCCGAGGTGTCGAGGGGGTCCGGTTTGGTGGCCTCAGTATTGCATCTCTGCTTTTTGCAGATGATGTAGTACTGTTGGCTTCTTCAAGCCGCGATCTCCAACTCTCGCTGGAGCGGTTCGCAGCCGAGTGTGAAACGGTCGGAATGAAGATCAGCACCTCCAAATCTGAGACCATGGTCCTCAGTCGGAAAAGGGTGGCGTGCCCTCTCCAGGTCGGGGATGAGATTCTGCCCCAAGTGGAGGAGTTCAAGTATCTTGGGGTCTTGTTCACGAGTGAGGGTAAGATGGAACGGGAGATCGACAGGCGGATCGGTGCAGCGTCTGCTGTGATGCGGACCCTGTATCGGTCTGTCGTGGTGAAGAAGGAGCTTAGCCGAAAGGCGAAGCTCTCAATTTACCGGTCGATCTACGTTCCTACTCTCACCTATGGTCATGAGCTGTGGGTCATGACCGAAAGAACAAGATCTCGGATACAAGCGGCCGAAATGGGTTTCCTTCGCAGGGTGTCTGGGCTCTCCCTTAGAGATAGGGTGAGAAGTTCGGCCATCCGGGAGGGACTCAGAGTCGAGCCGCTGCTCCTCCGCGTCGAGAGGAGCCAGTTGAGGTGGCTCGGGCATCTGATTAGGATGCCTCCTGGACGCCTCCCTGGTGAGGTGTTCCGGGCATGTCCCACCGGCAGGAGACCCCGAGGACGACCCAGAACAAGCTGGAGTGACTATGTCTCCCGGCTTGCCTGGGAACGCCTTGGGATCCTTCCGGAAGAGCTGGAGGATGTTGCTGGGGAGAGGGAAGTCTGGGCTTCCCTGCTGAAGCTGCTGCCTCCGCGACCCGACTTCGGATAAGCGGGAGATAATGGATGGATGGATGGACGTCTGCTAATTGGCTTATCATAATGTTCTCCTCCATTACCTTGAGACCTCTAATCCTACTGGTTTCTATTAAAATGGATAACATTTCCGCAACCATTATAAAAGTAATGGTGAGCTCACGCACCCCTGTCAGATTTCTCTCCTAATGTCAAACCTGGGGGAAGTGCAATGACCTAAAGTAATTGAACAATTGATCCTTTGTAAAGCATTCCATTAATGTCTATAAACTTCCTTCCAAAACCAAAATGACCTAACGTTTTTAAAATGAAGGGGTGTTCTACTGAATCAAAAGCTTTATAAAAATCTAAAACCAAAATAAATCCACTTTCATGAATCATTTGACTATAATCAAGCAAATCACATACAAGTCTAATATTATTGTGAATGGACCTTCCCTTTAGAAAACCTGATTGCGACTCACTGATTACATCCGACAAACCTAATTTAAGTCGAGCTGCGATAGTCCCTGAGAAAATGTTATAATCTGTATTTAGTGTGATTGGTCTAAAATGATCAAGAATTCTATTATCCTTTCCAGACTTGGGAATCAAGGTTATCAATCCTTGTTTCATAGTAGGCATCAATTCTTTCTTCTCATAAATTCCTTAATTGCTTCAAACAACAAAATTCTAATATCCTCCCAAAAGTATCGAAAGCAATTTGTTGGCCCCGGGGATCTGTTTAAAGTCATCCTGAGAAAAGCCGAATCGAGTTCTTCAATTTTTAAATCCGATTCACATAGGTTGTGAAAGGATTCTTCAATATGAAGAATAGAATTCTTGTTTTTATCAAAAAGAATATCAGCATCCATTGAGAAATAGCGTGAGGAATATAAATGAGAATAAAAAGAAAAGACCTCTTTTTCTATAATCTTACAGTCTTTGTTTTCAACTCCATCAATTATCAGACTTGAAATAGAATTCCTTTGTTGTCTACTTTTTTCCAAATTACTAAAATAGGAAGAATTTTTTTCCCCTGCCTCAATCCATTTTGCCCTTGACCTAATAAACGCACCACGAGCTTTATCAATGTAGAGCTCATCTAATTGAGTTTGCAAATCTATTAATTGTTTCCTTTCCTCAGGATCCAGGGCTACAAGCTAGACTTGTATCCCGAAGCAACTTACTCTCACTGTCCCTTCTCTTTTTGTTAAGTTCTTTGCTAATTGAATGGACAATTGTCTAATTTCAAATTTTGTAAATTCCCATTTGCTTATATTGCTTTCAAGTACGGCGTTACCGTTTATTTTCCTTTATTAATTCTCTAATCTTAGTACAGTACTCTTCGTTTTGCAGCAAACTAGCATTACATTTGCAGTATCCCTTATTTCTGTTTTCTTTTCTTGTGGATTCTAATATTAAATCAATAAAACAGTGACCGACAGGGGAGCTTTAGAAATATTGGCTTGTGAAGAATTGTTTAACACATTCTCACTTCCCAACCAATAATCAATTCTGGATTTGTAATCTCCATTAGGTTTAAACCACGAGTAGCTCTTAAGGCTTGGGTTGAGGTTCCGCCATATATCCGTTAGATCATTGTCTGCCATAAAACTGCGGACAATATCATTTTCCTGAGATTTTTCAAACCTTGGAGGCATTCTATCTAACCACTCATTTGGAGTCATATTCCAGTCCCCTCCCACCAAAACAAAGTTAGTAGGGGATAGCACTTTTAAATCAGAAATTACTTCAGTTACTTCTTCTAAGAGTTTGCGGTTTTGACAATACTTATTATAGTCGTAAATATTTGTCAAGACAAAAAACAAACTCTCCACTTTTAACACCACCGTTAGCCAGTGACCCCGTTCGTCTGCTTTGTGCGTAACAATATCTCCAGGAAACCTGTTGAAACAAATAGCCACACATCCTGACCTGTTTGAGCCATGGCCGAATACGATGCGGTCCCCCCATTGATTGGTCCAAAAAGATGTGTCCTCCTCTGGAGAATGAGTCTCCTGTAAAAGTAAAGAGGTCGATTTGCGCCCTTTGCAAAACCAAAAAAGTGCTTTCCCCTTCACAATATTCTTAAGTCCCCTTACATTTAACGAACCAAAAGAAAGTTTAACATTTTCCATGAACCCTCCTGAGATAATAAGCAAATCTAAACCAATCAGTGTTCGACGTCCCTTTCTAAAAGTTGCATTCCAATATTTTCCCCTTCTTTCTCCTCCATGCCTTTAATACGGAGAGACCACTTCATTCTGTACCGTTCTTGTTCTCTCACTCTGTCCTTCAGCTCGCTGTTTTCATTTTCAACCTTCGTGTTTTGCTTTTGCAGGTCCTCAATTTTCTTCTTACATTCTGTTAGCTCCTCTGTGTTGAACTCCACCACCGTGGCTAAATTAGCCCACCTCTCACTGCATTGCCTCGTTTGGTTTCTGAGGTCCACCAGCTGCGCCTCCACTCGGCTTTTGAGTCTTTGTATTGCCTCCAAAATGGTACTGTTAGACACTTCAACACACTCCTCACCAGACTTCGACTTTTACTCCACCGGATTCTTCACTGGTGTCGTGTGGCTCGAGGCGTTGCCGCGGTTGCATTTATTCGCCGTCGGGGTCTCCGTAGCATAGTCGTGATCCATTAATTCGCCCTCCTCCTGTCGAACGACATTCGGAGAGAATTTCGAGCCTTTGGCGTCAAGCACAAGTTTGTCCGGCTTCATAATTCTCTTGTCTTGCATTCCGACACTTCAAAGTGGATTGTAAACAAGTTTGATCTTAATTTTGTGACTTAAACGTACGAGCTACGATCAAACACTGCTGCTCAATCCGCCATCTTGCCGGAACAGCTGGAGACTTGTGGGTTTTGTTCTCAAGAGGAGGAAATGTTGAACATCTATTCTTCTCCTGTCTTAAAACCAAATATTTTTGGAAGGAAGTCATAAACTTGATGCAAATTACAATGGTTAGGGTTCCACAATTAAATTTGGACCAAATTATTCATGGTAATATTAAATTACCAAGAAAAATACTTGAACTTTGTAATATTGTTATAATTATAATTATAGCACTTACATAAGTGTAAATGGCAAAATAGAAATCCGTCCCTGAATTTGTTTAAAATTGAGTTATAATCACATTTAGCTTCCTTGTCACTCCTAAGAGACTCAAATATGGACGTTCAGAAGATATGTGGAGATGTCTCAAGTTGTTTATGTTATGTTAAGTTGTTTTGAATTGCAATATATTAAGAAATACTGATTGTAAAGGGCTTTAAATGTCATTGAATTTGCCTTGCTGTTCCTTTTAGTTTTAATGTTGTAATGTTTCATGTTTTTTTTTGTTTTTCTTTTTTTGGGGGGGGGGGTTGTTTTTGTCTTTTGTATACTTTTTCTATGATTATTGCACAAACAATTGTTTAATCTCCCATCGAGAGTTTTGTATTATATTGCAATATGTGAAAAAAATGTGAAGCAGGTAAAGTCAGCAACGTGTATATCCAATTTATTCATTATCCATACCACTTATCCTCACAAGGGTCGCGGGCATGCTGGAGCCTATCCCAGCTGTCTTCGGGCAGTAGGCGGGGGACACCCTGAATTGGTTGCCAGCCAATCGCAGGGCACACAGAGACAAACATTCGCACTCACAATCACACCTAGGGGCAATTTAGAGTGTCCAATCAACTCACCATGCATGTTTTTGGAATGTGGGAGGAAACCGGAGTACCCGGAGGAAACCCACGCAGGCACGGGGAGAACATGCAAACTCCACACAGGGAGGCCGGAGCGGGGATCAAACCCACGATCTCCGAACTGTGAGGCGGACTAGCCAACCAGTCGACCACCGTGCCGCCCTATATCCAATTTATTAATATGTATTTCATAACATCGTTCTGTCTGCTTTGGACTCAGGCTTACGACGATAGATTGCAATCTAATGATGCGTTACACTGTTAGCATTAGTGTTTGGCTAATGTAGGTCTGTTTTCAACGTATTGTAATATCTGTTCCTTGTTTTGTGCATGTGCTGGCTGGGCCTATGAGTAGTGAGTGACGTCATAGCGAGGGCACGAGCCAGGTTAGGAGGGAAGTTGGGCTCGAGGAGTCAGTTGTATGATTGAGCGCATGGGCGTGAGTTGTGCCCACCTGTAGCTCTTGTGTGCATGTGTTCTTTTTTCGTTACGATCCGTTATTAAAACGACGATCAGATTGCATCAGCGACTGTGTGCATCTTTGACCACTTCGAGGGGCATTACAGTATCTATGTACCCAATTTATCACGTCGACAAAAATGTATTGTGTGGATACTGTTAATAGCTCTTGCTAATTTGGTTGCTCTGTTTTTATTGATTTTGTCAATTCTCACAGAACAAAAAAAAAAACAAGTTGTGTTTAATGCAAAAGAAAAAATGTTGCGCATAATTTCTTGCATAGTGAAGACATCACAGAGCGCTATTTTGTTATTCTGCGAACTAGTTTAAACTGAAATGCAGTGACACAAGTGGTTTATCCGCTTTAACATCTTACTGAGTGTTGTTGTCGTCCTTACATGTTTTTGTTTTGTACAAATATTACATATTCATAAGTACAGTATACCGTGTTTGTAGACACTGAGATAGTTGTGTATGTTTTTTATGAGTTGGTAGTGTAATATCTTTGGATATGAATAAATATATGCAGACGTCGGGCGGCATGGTGATCGACTGGTTAGCACGTCCGCCTCACAGTTCAGAGGTCGTGGGTTCGATCCCGGTTCCGGCCTCCCAGTGTGGAGTTTGCATGTTCTCCCCGTGACTGCATGGGTTTTCTCTGGGTACTCCGGTTTCCTCTCACACTCCAAAAACATGCTTGGTAGGTTGATTGGACACTCTAAATTGCCCCTAGGTGTGATTGTGAATGCGGATGTTTGTTTGTCTCTTTGTGCCCCGCGATTAGCTGGTAAACGATTCAGGGTGTCCCCCGCCTACTGCCCGAAGACAGCTGGGATAGGCTCCAGCACGCGACCCTTGTGAGGACAAGCGGTATAGATAATGGATGGATGGATGCACACACGTCAGCTTCATCGGAGTTGGCTGTAATGCAGGTGATGTAACATTAAAACAGGGCTGACTGGGAGTTCACGCTATGTCTCCTCGGTAACTCTGGCACATCCAAACCACCAGCAGCCTTTATTGGTTGTAGAACAGTTGAGTCTCTATATAACATCTAGTATGCATAATAAGAGCAAATTATGAATCCGCCCCATGGAGCAAACTTGTGATTGTGTAGTCCTAGAAAAGTATATGAAATGTCTCTGTGTGTTTTATATGCATCAAATTATAGTTTGTCAGTACACTGAAAAAAACCCGTTGAATTTACTCAATTTTATTTTGACAAGTGGTTGCATGATATGAAACCATCTGAATCCTATTAACAATGATATCTTTTTCTTTTGTAGTTTCTTCATTCCGAGCAAATCAGCCCAGCTGCAGCACTTTGTAAAGCACCCACGAAGTCCACTGCAGCATCATCAGAACACCTACCTGTTCAGCATACCCCATTATGTTTTCTCCGGAAATTATTTTAATAGATCCAAGGTAAATGTTCTGGATGTAACGATTTACTCCAGCCCAGATTTAAGTGTCAAATAGGGCTGTCACAAACGATTCACCAACAGGAGTTGCGATTAGTTGACTAATCGGATCATAGGTAAATTGTGGCATAATCGCACCAGCAAGATGCTGCTCTTATATGACTATCAGTAGCTTACAGCTAGAACCCTTTAAGGTATCGTACAAAAGAATAAAGACAAGATGATAGTACATTCAACTTGTACTAAACTGTGCAGGTTATGCTAGCATGCCTGACTTGTTTTTAGTGCAGTACCAGTAATTGCAATTGAATTGTGGCCGTAAATACTTTATTGCTGAATGTTTAGTGCATTTTAAAATGGAACCAAAAAACAATACACTATGCTGAATTGCCCTAATACTATGAAACTACCCATAAATACAAAAAGAAATACCGGATTTGTAAACACATTTCACCCTTCCTCAGAACCAATCATTTTTTCTCCAGCGGGAGATGAGGCATTTTTGAGAGAAAAGTTTGCGCCAAATAATTTGAGAGCAGCTATTGTTAACATGGTGTTGCAAATCGATTCTAATTTCTTTTATTTTATTTTTTTTTCATCGATGCATATTTTATACAGTTTAAATTGATTTTAGATGAATCGTTACATCCGTAGAAAATGTATCAAACTATGTGTAAATTCTTCATGTGTGGTGTCAGAAATCAGATTTCAACAAACTGAAACTGATAAATACAATTTCACACACAAAAAGTATTGCCAGTTCATAGCGTCCAATGATATTGAATAATAAATGTTATGCCTCCAAATAATATACTCAGTGAAATAATTGATGTCTATTATACTCTGATGTGTTGCATAATTATGCAATTTAGTACTCATGATTTTGTCAAGTATTTTATTAATTTCTATGTTGTCATTTTCTCGTGGCTCTGTTTCAATCTCCACGTCGTCATTGACATCATCCTTTAAGTCAGACGGTCCATCTGAGGGCATGTGTTCATCGTCGATCTAGATTGTCATCAGTGTTTGCCTCCATCTCCAACTCTGCTATTTTTTTCAGCCCACTCCGTCTGGATCTCAGCCGTCACCAGTGACTTGCAGTTACACTTCAAGTCAGCATGCAGTGTCAGAGTTGCGACCGTCACCAAAGAGATCATCCTGGACATGACTGTCTACATTTCTGAAAATTACATAAAAATATTTATCAGGCAAAGTATACTGTTTGAGATGATGGTAACTTCGATAATATGTAATCAAAAGAAATTATTCAACTAAATGATAACATCGCTAAATGTGGCTCTGAATTAAAAATGTATATTGTTAGCTGCATATCGTCGCTGTCATGTGAAAAAACACAATTTTTTTTCAATTTTATTATTTTTACGTGAATACTGTTTCCGCTTTACAGACATCGCATTAACATGAAAATTAAAAAAAATTAAAAAATTGGACATAAGTGTTTTTCACAGGACAGAGACAATATGCTTTATGTTGAAAAGAAAATGAATTAGTGTTACCCTCGTCTTTTTGATCGAATCAATACTGCTACTCTTCTTCAGCCATGACATGAGCCATCGTGTTGCTACTACTATAGAAGAAAAAAAATAAATTGTATTGAAACTAATATTTTCAATTAAAATGTGCACAACTTTGTTGGCTTGTGCATGAAACCTTCAAAATAGATATCCTGACAGTCAATAATATTTTAGCAGTACAGCATTGTAAACTGGGATTTTTGGAGAGTGTAACTCAAAATCCATTAAATTCTTGGTTAATGTGTACTGATATATAATGATTTGCTCTTCTTGTTCATATACAATCAATAATTTGTTAGAATATACAATACAATAAAATTTTATAAAATATTTATTAAACCTCACAGCCCTTTCGTGTCACTATTATCTATTATTATCTATTAAAGATAGCTCAAAGACAATCGGATTCAGTGACATGTCTACAAAGTAGAAACAAATTATGGGACATTTTGCTTAAGTTTTTATCTTTTACATTAACACACTATAATGTCCTTGTTTTTTGGAGTTCTGTGAGACTACTTAAATTAATAAAATGGACCGACCAATTTAGCAAGAGCTATTAACAGCATCCATACAATACATACATTTTTGTTAACGTGCTGAATTGTGGGTACAAGAGACTAAACTACTGTATGGTGACAGATGCGTTGAAAACAGAGCTACATTAGCCAAGTACTAATGCTAACAGTGAAACGCATCATTAGATTGCAATCTATCGCTGTAAGCCTGAGTCCAAAGCTATTATTTGAGACAGAACGACGTTATGAAATACATATTAATAAATTGGATATACACGTTGCTGACTTTACCTTCTGTGAAGATGCGTCTCCTGAGCCGCTGGAAGCGGCGTCCGATCCACTCGCGTTCGCCATCTTTGTTTACTTATCCACGCATGCGCGGGAAGAGGAATCGCGGATCGATTAGCTCCCCTTAGGACTTGCCTGCTCTGCGTGACGTCATCCTAATTTGCATGTTGTGCAGATTCGTGCTCTCACAAAAGTGATTCGTCCACAGCCGGCAATTCGTTCGTAGTGAAGATTTGCAGTCGTAGAAGCGAGAGTTGTATTCACAAAACAATGGCACTCACAGTTTTTATTCATACTCACAAGATAAGAAGTCAAACTCTCACAATATTGATTTGTACTCACCCAAAAAATTCAAACCCTCACAATTTTTCCTATTACGGATACGAATCTTTAATCACGGATATGCCTTTTACGGATACGAATCTTTAATCACGGATATGCCTTTTTGACAGCGATCTTACTCCTTAGCTACCAACACCAACACAACGCTGTGTCGAAATCATATTCAGTCGCTAATTTAGGACACGAACAAACCGCTGGTTAATAATGCTGTCATTGTATTATACGGCACAAGTCTCCGGCGTTAGTGGCTCGCAGCTTTTATCATTAGCTGGAAGTTCAACAGCTGCTTCTTAATGGCTTGCTCTTTTTTTTTTTTTTTTTTTTTTAAACTTCTTTTTCTATATAGCCCTATATGTGGCCCTAGATTACTTTGTAATGTTTTAAGAAAGGTGCCTTAAATTGCACTTCAAGTCTTTTTCATTATGAAAAAATAAATAAATAAAACTTTGTCTTCATTTTTTTTTTTTTTTAAACTCTTTTGCTCAATAAATAATTGTAAGAAACATTCAGCTCAAATGTCTGGCAGGATACCTTGAAATGTATACACCGTACCACTTACAAAATTGCGTTAAATTGTGTTCTTAAATCCTAAACGGCCATATTAGATATAAGGAGTTTTTTCTTTTTTTTTTTTAATGGGCAGAAGCGTTTTATAAAATAAATGAAGACAAAGTTCTATTTAGCTTTTTTTTTCTGATACAAAAAAACCGATCCGATCCGTGACTCAAAATCCATGACCGATCCGAACCGTTACTTATGTCATCCGTTGGCCTAC
>NC_141232.1:17307500-17325000 GCF_054856515.1 Filicampus tigris | reverse complement strand
GGACAGAGAGCGTTACACTGTTTTTCACCATTTACGTTTTGCTTATTTTTGGGGGCATGGCTAAAACAGCGACCGATGACACACTTTGGCATACGACATAAGACGGCCGTCCACACTATACAGGAAATGAGCACCATGTGTTCTATTTGAACTGTATTTTTATGTCTTGCCAGCGGGCGGCTGTCTCACTTGAACCTGGAAATTGATTTTTTTGTCTGTGTGAAAACTTCTGTCCATTGATGGGCATGCTGCCACATCATGCAACGGCAATTCATATTTTGGATCATCGCAAAACCAGTGGTCGAGACTCGCCACTTGTCAATGAAATGTCATGTCAAAACCCCACATGATGCCAGTAAGCACTGACTCTGTAATGGAGTCTTGCACAGTTCAGTTGATCCGCCCCAATACAGTCCCACACCCCATGTTGCAATAGAAAAGCAAAAGAGGCAGTGTGGTGCGGTGCTGTGCAGTGTGATGTGGGGCTGGAATCCATAATGTAAAGTCTGTATCCCGCTGAAGGGTGAATGTTTGCAAGTGATCGGGAAGGTAGCAAATGTTGCGTTCTCGTCAGGGTTCATCAAAGCTCGCAAACATTCCCCCAAATATTCTGCAGATGTTCGCCAACAGAGTCAATGTTTTTCTTGTTGCAAGGAAATTTTGAACACAAAGTTAACGTAAAGTCACCACTCCTTAGCTGGCCAGTGAACAGACTATGAATCTACCAGGGACACTAAACCATCTTACAGACTCTTGACTCAAGACTCCCAGAGGTGGTGCACACAAATTGGGGTCTTTTGTCAGAGCAGGGTTCGATCTCTTTGGATCTGAGGAATCGACTCACTGTCCCCTTTCGTTTTCCCTGAGGGAGACCACCAGGTCTCTAATTTGGTTGATGCTTCAGGGCCTTGTTCATGACGTGATGTTTGTTAGTGGGCCCGTTCTGGTCAGCCTGGACATTGTTCCCCATTCTTCAGCGAACCATGGTGTCTCCCCGACAGGAATGTTCTGTTGTCCCAATACAGCATTCGGGTTTGGCATCCCAGTCCTAGAGCCTGAACATATGTGCTTGGCCTCTGCAAGGCCCAGACCACTGATAAGCTTCTGTACAGAACCTGTTGGCCAGACCATTCTGAATGCCAGAGTGTCGTCCACTTGGCCACAGTAGGCTAACAAATAGATGTTATTTGGGGAGTAACGAAGTATCAATACTTTGTTACTGTACTTGAGTAGTTTATTCCTGTATTTTGCTGTAATCTATGGAGCATTTTTTTAGAATACTTTTATCTATTACATTCTAACACCAGTATCTGTACGTTTTACTCGATACATTTTCAAAACAGGTTTGTTACTTTTGTTTTACATAATGCATGAGGATGAAAAAATTATTCACACCAATGTTTGTGGCTCCGCCAATCATGCATTGTGTCCTGTGGAAATCTAAAATCCATGAGCTTGCTGCCTACAAGAATTACCCGTCCAATCTGAGAAAGCATACCGAGGTAAAGCTAAATGATTACTCTTTCGTCAGCTTGGCCATGGTTAATGACATCAGTTGAACATAAAATGCTGTATTAGCATGCTAGACCATTTGGTCACGCCCGGTCCAGGGAGCGCTTCCATTGGTCAGCCCTACGGGTTGCTGATTGGCTCGCTGGTTTCCCCTCCAGCAGTTTCGGTGCTGCTACATGCGTGTGCACTTGTCCCACGTATAGGCCAGCTGTCCTATACTGCATTCACACCAAATCCACTGAGGGCGTTTCTGGTGGCGCGATTCAATTCAAGTCAATATAGTTAGCGCGGACGGTCGCGGTTGCATGCGGGGCAGCGCAGATGATGCGTTTGGAGCGGTGGGACGCGGAGCGAAGCACCGAAAATCCGTCCAATTGTCGCGGCTAAAACAAATGAACGTTTACCCCTTTTGTCCTCGCGGCAGACAATCAGCATCAGGGAGTACCGGTACTATGTCACGCACAGCGTCCCGTACACTTGGCGGGTCTTGTGTGGAGAGCGCAAAATGAAGGAAAACATTAGTGTTGTGGTTTGTGGACATCCCAAGTTATATGATACGACCAGCGACCAGTAACGGGACAAGAAAAAAAGAGACAAGACTCCGAGAACCGTGAGTGAGGAGCTTGTTATACCTGGTATGTTTTTACTTTCTTTTTTCTTTTTCTTTTTTTTACAGCTGTTGAAATTTACCAAGATGACACTATTTGTTTGAATTAGCTTTAGCACAGCTAAGGCTACGTACTCCTCCAGCAGAAGACAGTCAAGCGACATGCTGGTGTCACTCGGCAGTGCGCTGGCTCTGACGCTGCTCGCGCTACTTGTCGTACTAGTAGAAGTCGCACTGTATCTCCTGTTGAAAAATCTCCTGCGCAGTTGGGTAACTAGTCGCACGTTTGAAATATTCGGAGGCAATTTTTGTGGTTTGCCCACTTCGCTGAGTAGGTTGAGATGAACTTTGGCCACCTCGCGACCACGTCACATGTTTGAGGGACGATTAGTGGAACGGACTAAATTCCACCTCCGCCCTGCTTAGTCTGTCCCTTTTTAAAAATTTGTCATCCCCCGTCCTTCATCCCCAAAATGGGTGTCCGTCCAGGACGGAGGGATGGACCAGCTCTGTGAACTACTACAACAACAAAGATCTGTTCACTGCACTCTTCAATCAACAACAAGAAAATGTTAAAGGTTTTGTTAAAATGATACTGGACTCAAATAATACACGACTTGATAATTCAACAAAGGAACTATAAGAAGCAAAAGTCAAACAAAACACTGCAAAAAATATTTAAACAGAAATCTATAAGCTACGATAATATAAGACAGTCGACTCATACTAACGCACAAAATGCATCTAGAAGGCCAGTCAAAGAGGAACAACGTAGATAGGTGGAATGCAGGAAACACCGGTTCAAACATGGACAGACACTGAAGAAAAGGTGTTGAAAATTTTGCATGAGAAGATCGAGGTGGAGTGAGCTAATCACACAGGAAAACCTGAACCTGGGAGGGCCAGACCCAGGTCGATTGTTGTCATGCCATGTCATGTTCCAAACCGCTTGTACTGTACAACAGGGTCGAGGGGAGGTGCTGGAGCCTATCCCAGCTGACAATGGGCGAAAGGCAAACTACACCCCGAACTAGTCGCTAGCCAGTTGCAGGGCACACACACAGACACCGTCACTGAGCGGGAGCCGATCCCACGCTGTCTGCACACAACTCAGGCATGTGTACCACTACACTATCAGTGACTTCGATTGTTGTTAATCTTGAGAAATATAAAGATATAACAAGAGTTTTACAGAAAGCAAAGTACCTCAAGGGATCAAACAGATCAATAATTTCACAACAGCCATTCCATCAAAAAGAAAGAGTTGATTCCAAAATTAAAAGCAGCACGTGACAGAGGAGAGATTGCAATATAATAAACTTATAACTCACCCCGGTAAAGCACACCAAAACAACAGCAACCTGTCTAGTAACAACGAGCAGCAAGTTGAAAGATTGGTTAAACACTATACCTGAACAATGAAACTAGCAAATACCAAATTAATTAATTAATTAATTAAAAGATGGCAAACCTGCATAATGAAGAAATCCACTTCAAAACATTGAAATATGCTGAATACAAAACATTCAATGTTGAAAATATCCTTATTCAGACAACCACTTCTATAGAAATAACCACAATTCTGGTGATCAATTTAATGAATGAATGCTAGAACATTCTGTCACTCAGAATCCTCATGTTCCCATGAAATGATTCTGTAGGAAACAATCCTCTGGTGACATAGGAAATTATACCCGTCCCAGATCATCCAGGGGTCACAGGTGACATTTTTTGGTACGTATACTTGAACTGCACATGCGCAAAGACAACATTCATTGCTCTCAGCACCACCTGTGGCAGTCATTCGAGAGTTATAGAACCGTAGTTAAATTCACATTTCTTTTAACTTAAAAACGTGGGAGGCACATATACAAACTGTTGTAGTTAATACACATTTAGCCTGAATGTGATGTAAAAATACCCTTGGACTCTTTCACTATTTTAAAAAACATATTGTGTAGCATCATATTAAACTAAATGTTGCCCAGTTGGCATCCTGGAAGGAGTTTCCCCCCCATCTGCAGCCCCTTCTCAAGATTTCTAATTTTCCACAGATGGCTTTTTTATTTTTTAAATTATTTTTAATAATTTGTTTAATAATTTGTTTAATTACCCCCGTGAGCCGTCACCTTATCGTGGTGGAGGGGTTTGCGCGCCCCAATGATCCTAGGAGCTACGTTGTCTGGGGCTTTATGCCCCTGGTAGGGTCACCCATGGCAAACAGGTCCTAGGTGAGGGACCAGACTAAGCACGGCTCAAAATGACCCTTTATGATGAGTAAAATTAATGGACCACGTTTTCCCTCGCCCGGACGCGGGTCACCGGGGCCCCCATCTGGAGCCAGGCCTGGAGGTGGGGCTCGATGGCGAGCGCCTGGTGGCCGGGCCTGCACCCATGGGGCCCGGCCGGGCTCAGCCCGAAAAGGATACGTGGGTCCCCCTTCCCATGGGCTCACCACTGGTGGGAGGGGCCAAAGGGGTCGGGTGCCGTGTGAGCTGGGCGGCGGCGGAAGACGGGGACCTTGGCGGTCCGATCCCCGGCAGCAAAAAATAGCTCTTGGGACATGGAATGTCACCTCTCTGGCAGGGAAGGAGCCTGAGCTGGTGTGTGAGGCTGAGAGGTTCCGATTAGATATAGTCGGGCTCACCTCCACGCACAGCTTGGGTTCTGGTCCCAGTCCTCTCGAGAGGGGTTGGACACTCTTCCACTCTGGAGTTGCCCAGGGTGAGAGGCGCCGAGCAGGTGTGGGCATACTTATTGCCCCCTGGCTTGGCGCCTGTACATTGGGGTTTACCCCGGTGGACGAGAGGGTAGCCTCCCTCCGCCTGAGGGTGGGGGGACGGGTCCTGACTGTTGTTTGTGCTTATGCACCAAACGGCAGCGCAGAGTACCCACCCTTTTTGGAGTCCTTGGAGGGTGTGCTGGAGGGCGCTCCACCTGGGGACTCCATCGTTCTGCTGGGGGACTTCAATGCTCACGTGGGCAATGACAGTGAGACCTGGAGAGGTGTGATTGGGAGGAACGGCCCCCCCGATCTAAACCCGAGCGGTGTTCGGTTACTGGACTTCTGTGCTCATCACGGATTGTCCATAACGAACACCATGTTCAAGCATAAGGGTGTCCATATGTGCACTTGGCACCAGGATACCCTAGGCCGCAGTTCGATGATCGACTTTGTAGTCGTATCATCGGACTTGCGGCCGCATGTTTTGGACACTCGGGTGAAGAGAGGGGCGGAGCTGTCAACTGATCACCATCTGGTGGTGAGTTGGCTCCGATGGTGGGGGAAGATGCCGGCCCGACCTGGCAGACCCAAACGTATTGTGAGGGTTTGCTGGGAACGTCTGGCAGAATCCCCTGTCAGAAGGAGTTTCAACTCCCACCTCCGGCAGAACTTTTCCCACGTCCCGGGGGAGGCGGGGGACATCGAGTCCGAGTGGACCATGTTTCGTGCCTCCATTGTTGAGGCGGCCGATCGGAGCTGTGGCCGCAAGGTGGTCGGTGCCTGTCGTGGCGGCAATCCCCGAACCCGCTGGTGGACACCAGCGGTAAGGGATGCTGTCCAGCTGAAGAAGGAGTCCTATCGGGCCTTTTTGGCCTGCGGGACCCCGGAGGTAGCTGACAGGTACCGGCTGGCCAAGCGGAATGCAGCCCTGGCGGTTGCTGAGGCAAAAACCCGGGTGTGGGAGGAGTTCGGGGAGGCCATGGAAAATGACTTCCGGACGGCTTCGAGGAAATTCTGGTCCACCATCCGGCGTCTCAGGAGGGGGAAGCAGTGCACCATTAACACTGTTTATAGTGGAGATGGGGTGCTGCTGACCTCAACTCGGGACGTTGTGGATCGGTGGGGAGAGTACTTCGAAGACCTCCTCAATTCCACCGACACGCCTTCCGCTGAGGAAGCAGAGCCTGGAGACTCTGAGGTGGGCTCTCCTATCTCTGGGGTTGAAGTCACCGAGGTAGTCAAAAAGCTCCTCGGTGGCAAAGCCCCGGGGGTGGATGAGATCCGCCCGGAGTTCATAAAGGCTCTGGATGTTGAGGGGCTGTCATGGTTGACACGTCTCTTCAGCATCGCGTGGACATCGGGGACAGTGCCTCTGGATTGGCAGACCGGGGTGGTGGTCCCCCTTTTTAAGAAGGGGGACCGGAGGGTGTGCTCCAATTACAGAGGGATCACACTCCTCAGCCTCCCCGGCAAGGTCTATTCAGGGGTGCTGGAGAGGAGGGTCCGTCGGAAGGTCGAATCCCGGATTCAGGAGGAGCAATGTGGTTTTCGTCCTGGCCGTGGAACAGTGGACCAGCTCTACACCCTCGGCAGGGTCCTCGAGGGTGCATGGGAGTTTGCCCAACCGGTCTACATGTGTTTTGTGGACTTGGAGAAGGCGTTCGACCGTGTCCCTCGGGGAGTTCTGTGGGGGGTGCTTCGGGAGTACGGGGTACCAAGCCCCCTGATAAGGGCTGTCCGGTCCCTGTACCACCAATGCCAGAGTTTGGTCCGAATTGCCGGCAGTAAGTCGGATTCGTTTCCTGTGGGGGTTGGACTCCGCCAAGGCTGCCCTTTGTCACCGATTCTGTTCATAACCTTTATGGACAGAATTTCTAGGCGCAGCCGAGGTGTCGAGGGGGTCCGGTTTGGTGGCCTCAGTATTGCATCTCTGCTTTTTGCAGATGATGTGGTACTGTTGGCTTCTTCAAGCCGCGATCTCCAACTCTCGCTGGAGCGGTTCGCAGCCGAGTGTGAAACGGTCGGAATGAAGATCAGCACCTCCAAATCTGAGACCATGGTCCTCAGTCGGAAAAGGGTGGCGTGCCCTCTCCGGGTCGGGGATGAGATTCTGCCCCAAGTGGAGGAGTTCAAGTATCTTGGGGTCTTGTTCACGAGTGAGGGTAAGATGGAACGGGAGATCGACAGGCGGATCGGTGCAGCGTCTGCTGTGATGCGGACCCTGTATCGGTCTGTCGTGGTGAAGAAGGAGCTTAGCCGAAAGGCGAAGCTCTCAATTTACCGGTCGATCTACGTTCCTACTCTCACCTATGGTCATGAGCTGTGGGTCATGACCGAAAGAACAAGATCTCGGATACAAGCGGCCGAAATGGGTTTCCTTCGCAGGGTGTCCGGGCTCTCCCTTAGAGATAGGGTGAGAAGTTCGGCCATCTGGGAGGGACTCAGAGTCGAGCCGCTGCTCCTCCGCATCGAGAGGAGCCAGTTGAGGTGGCTCGGGCATCTGATTAGGATGCCTCCTGGACGCCTCCCTGGTGAGGTGTTCCGGGCATGTCCCACCGGCAGGAGACCCCGAGGACGACCCAGAACACGCTGGAGAGACTATGTCTCCCGGCTTGCCTGGGAACGCCTTGGGATCCTTCCGGAAGAGCTGGAGGATGTTGCTGGGGAGAGGGAAGTCTGGGCTTCCCTGCTGAAGCTGTTGCCTCCGCGACCCGACTTCGGATAAGCGGGAGTTAATGGATGGATGGATGAATTTGTTTAATTATATCTGCTGCCATGACTGTGACTTTAGGTCGTCTGTAAAATTGTGACATTCAGGTCAATTCTTAAAAAGCATTCATATAAATCTTTTAAATATACATATACTTAGATAAATTGCATGTTAATGGGCATCTGTCAGACATGTATGCCTTTAGTTCCTGATTGTAAAACGTCACAAGAGGACAGCAGATATGTCACAAGTACCAATACCTTGAAATAAGGACGGGTATCATCCTGATACCGATACCTGATATTGGTACTCTCCCATTCCTACTTCTGATTAGTGGAATATGAAGTTGAACCTTAAAGTCTCAGTTCACATTATACTCCAAGGCTACAAGATATACTGTAGACAAAAAGTAGGGGTGTAACGGTACGCTAAATCACATTTCGGTTCGGTTCGGTTTTTTGGAAAATTCGGTTTGGTATATTTTCAGTACAAAAAAAAAACAGATTTTTTTTTAAAAATATGTTCATTTATATTCATATTCATAAGATGACAAGTAAATGGTCCATTTTTTAGAAAAAATAAATAAAAGCGAAACATTCGGGTGATATTCTAAGAAATTACACCAGGATCAAAAATACACTAACAATAAAGATCTCTTAATTTAGTAAATTATTAAAAAACTGAAATCTTTAAACACTCAGCAGCAAAAGCCCATGACACATCTAAGTATGCAATCTAATCTAAATTAAAGCCAAGTTGTCATTACAGTACATATACACTTTTTGTGATAAAAAAACCCCACATACAATTACAATTATTGTTAACTATATTAAAACTCTTTTTATAATGAAAAAAAATTAAAAAGTCTTTATGGAATTGTATACACTTTTTAGGCATTGGAATCTTTGAATGTTCAACAGCATATTGTAACAAATTGGGTTATCTGTGTTGTGGTCGGATTCGTGTGTTCTTGAGTTGTGATGTTTCCGAGGTTCATGAATGCATCCTACAGCAAGCGAGTGGAGCAGCGGAGAAAGAAGAGCGCAAGCAGTTGTACTTGGATTAATAAAAACGTGATAATTAAACTACGTCTGATGGCAACAATATGATAAATCTCGCTATTTAAGTTTGACGTTTTTTCTCCCTCGTTTGATAAACATTCACAGTCGGATAATGCCGTGCATGTTAGTCGTGCTAGACGCAACATAGCCGCCCATCTCATGTAGCAATGTCGGCACACAACTTTCGGTTTTATTCACGCACCTTTGCCCATCGGCGATTGGGAACAGGAAAGCCAAAATGTTCCCAAACAGGAGACCGCAGTGTACGCGGGTCCTTCGAGCTTTGGCTCTGGCGTCCGTGCGTAACCTCGCTCTAACAAGTGGACCGAATCCAACATGCCATACCGAAACGTATTAATAAACCCGACACCCCTACAAAAATGCTACTTGGTAATATACGTTACCTAGAGTGTCCACTATAAGGTCTAACTGTCCATTGTAAACAGTGACGTTAATTCCAGCAGCCAGCAGCTGGTCGACTATGTTCACCACAGGTCTCATAAAGTCCCCAGCCATGTTGCTGAATACCTCCTCTGCCTGGCCTGAAAAACCAAAACAAAAAAAAACAAAAATCAGAAAAATTAGAGGTGGTGGGGGGGGGGGGGGGGGGTTGGCAGTGGAGAACATAATTTTAAAAAATTGTATAGTAACATTCTCTGGTTTTATCCTTTCCAGATACTTATGTCAACTTTGATGTCTCTACTGTCAACCAACGTTCAAGTGGCTCCACATTATGTTTGTCGATTGAATCATGTTGAAATTTCACGCCTGCGATGTTGTCTTCCAGAATTATGCGAACAGCGGGAGTCGCCATTCTAATGTTTGTCCGAAAGTTCTGACTTCATGTACCTCATGTATTAATGAGCAAATATGACGTCAGCAAGACGTCATTCGATACACTTCCCAACTCTTGACCCATTTGGGGCCAAAACTTCTATATGCTGTAAACCAACATTTTGTCGCTGTCCTGTGAAAAACACTTCTCTCCAATTTTGGAAACTTTTTTAATTTTCACTTAAATGTCATGTCTTTAATGTGGAAACATGATTCATGTAAAAATAAGAAAATGGAGAAAAAAAATGGAGATAAGTGTTTTTCACATGACAGCGACGATTTGTACATTTACCAGATTGCATTTGTGTCTGTCAAAACAACAAACGCACCACCAGAAAAACTCAGAACAACATGAATATTTTCTTTGAATTTTTAATTTAATGTTCCATTCCATTCCATTATCGATACTGCTTATCCTCACAAGGGTCGCGGAGCCTATCCCAGCTGTCTTCGGGCAGTAGGCGGGGGACACCCTGAATTGGTCGCCAGCCAATCGCAGGGCACACAGAGACAAACATCCGCACTCACAATCACACCGAGGGGCAATTTAGAGAGTCCAATCAACTTACCATGCATGTTTTTGGAATGTGGGAGGAAACCGGAGAACCCAGAGAAAACCCACGCAGGCACGGGGAGAACATGCAAACTCCACACAGGGAGGCCGGAGCCGGGATCGAACCCAAGACCTCTGAACTGTGAGGCGGACGTGCTAACCAGTCGACCACCGTGCCACCCTTTAATTTAATTTATTCCTTTGAATTGCTTTAAGTGAAAAAACAAAGGACAACTTATTTTTCATTATTCCAGTTTCGTGAGGATAAACGGTTTGGATAATGGATGGATGGATGATTTAGTCACGTTTGGCACTTAATTGCTAATTATGTAGTAATAGTTTTCGGAATGACACATTACAAAAGCCCTTGTTTCCGTATCTGCTCTCAAACTTAGTCCTCTCTATAACAACGCCTTTAAAACATTTCGTCATGCGACCCATGGCCTCGTTGCCGATTTTTCTTGGTCATTTACCGTCCCACTGGCCCTTACTCTGGCTTTTTAGATGAATTTTCTCAACTCGTGGCTGACTTGGTGACTCACACAGATAATATACTAATTATGGGTGACTTTAATATTCATATGCATTTCCCGTCTGAACTACTTACCATAGCATTTCAGACAATAATTGATGATTTTGGTTTCACGCAGATAATAGACAAAGTGACGCATGAAAATGGTAATACCTTAGATTTACTAATCTGGGGTTTAGCAACCTTAAACCTAACCTTATACTACTGCTATGCCTGATCAATACTTTATAAAATTTTAAGTTTTGGCACATTACCATCATCCTGACCACAATCAAAGCTATAGCAGCTCCAATATTAGTTCTTTAACCACGACTGCGCTCTCTGAGCTACTGCTCTGGCAACTACTTCCTTTCCTACTTATATTGGTTTGATTGATAATCCCCTTGACTATGTAGCACCATTAAGACTTAATACGTTCCGAGCCTTTCAGTCATTCAAAAATGGCACTAACAATAACAGAATAGCACACAGTAATTTTTGTAATAAATGTAAGATATGCATAATTGTCCATGCAGAACCCTAATAATAGAACTGTAACAGTCAAGGAAACAATACAATGTGAAGAAAACAATGAATAGTACGACTTTCCCTGAGAGATTGAACTGTATATTTGTGCAAATTGTGCAGGGTTGGTATTAAAGCAATGTGGCACCTACCTGCCAGGATCTGTACGTGTGTATACTGTGAAATTATCCAACATAACATTTTATTGATCTGTTTCAAGTCTCTAAACCCATCAACGTGTCAGTCGGTGGGAATACGGTATGAAACCAGTTAAAGAGGGAGTCAACCCCCCAAAATTATTTACATGAATATACTCTATGCCCACTAGTCTAAACACGGCATTCTGACAATGACATTCATACTGCGTTTGTGGAATATGAGTTAAGCAGTAAAATCCACCTGTTTTTGTACATCTCGGGGGGCAGCCATTTTGCCACTTGCTGTCGATTGAAAATGACATCACAGTTGCTCCGCTTGGCTGATACAATACAATACAATGCAATACAATAGAATTTTATTTATATAGCGCAGAACAATCATGGCTCAACTTCAAAGAACAGGTGAGCCGTGATTGGTTGTTACCTCAGCCCAAGATGCCAAATACAGTATCATGCCATAGTTTGGGCACTCATGTTCAATAGAGGGCTCTTCTTCCTTTACATTTGTAGGTTTATACTTTGACGTTTTTTGCCTTTATAAGAAAAGACAAATAATGTATATCTGGCCTGGGGCTTGGTTAGTGTATCTTTGTCCCTTGGATAATCTCACACAATGACAGTGACATTCCCCTAACCCCCAAAATTTTAACCAATGCACATGCACCCGCTAACACGCTCTTCCATTCTTACATGTTTCTCATGTATATTTGGCATTAATCATAAATTGTCAGACTAACGGTTTTCTATAGATATAAATAGATATAAATGTGAATGTATGAATACATACCTCCCCAGGTGACATTCTCAGGGATAATGTGCAGTTTCTTTCTAACATCTCCATTCATCAGC
This sequence comes from Filicampus tigris, assembly GCF_054856515.1. Taxonomy (NCBI): domain Eukaryota; kingdom Metazoa; phylum Chordata; class Actinopteri; order Syngnathiformes; family Syngnathidae; genus Filicampus; species Filicampus tigris. Next base: position 17,312,955 of record NC_141232.1, on the reverse strand, counting down.
TCATTTAGTGATTGGCTCTGGAGTGGATGAATGTGCCTTGCAGCCTGCATTTCTGAAACATAAATAAATAAATAAATGCATGTATGCTGCCATTAAGGCCAATTACTTTCATGTTAACCTGGTAATATACAGTGTGTGAACACCAGTGTTGGGGGTAACGCGTTACAAAAGTAACGCAGTACAGTAATATATTACATTTAGGCAGTTACGACGTAATGTAACTTGTTACTCCGATTTCTTTTGTAATATTATTACAGTTACTGAGTCAGGTAACGCGTTACAAATTTCGGGACTATAATACATATGTTGACATCTGCATTTTACATTTTACACGCAGGTCTGTTTTTAACATCATTAGGTCATAAGCTATTACTTCCACCAACACTTAAATAAAAAGTTCCCGTCTTACTTGGAGCTTCACGTGATAACATGAGTGCGCGAGTCAATTCTCTGACATGCAATTCAATTGTCTTTATACCATTGACAATTCCCAAGAGGGCTGACAAGTTATTGTTTGTGACAATAATCACTGTCACGGTTTCATAAAAGAAAATGCAAATCATAGACACAAAATACAAGCAAGAACAAACCTAAGTAAAACGAAGCGAATAAACTGCAAACAAATAAGTCACTGTGCTTTTTAGATATGATTTAATGAACTTAGTGCCATCAATTGCCATATGTAAAACGTAGTGATTCTCATTGTTTTAAAGCACTTTGAGTTGCATTTTTATGTATGAAAAGTGCTATATAAATAAAATGTGATTGATTGATTGATTGATTGATTGATTGATTGGCTGTTCACAATCAAAATGCAAATCATCTGCCGGTGACAAATGACGTCACGCTACGGCACCATCAATCGGACAAACTACAATAGACGTCATTATTAGAGTCTGATGCGCTTGTTTCTTATTTACCTTTTTCTTTTTTCAAATCACCGAAAAGAAAATTAGAACTAACTGAACTTTCAATTATTATAAATAGAAAAAATAATAATGAAAAAGGAAAAAAAAATTATTAAAAAATTGTATTTAAAAATTTATTCAGGTCAGTTTTGACTTCAATACATATTTTTCCTTTTATTACACATGCCCTGTCTGTGTGTTTCTATCTATCTATCTCTATCTATCTATCAATCTATCAATCTATCTGTCGTGTTAGACCAATTATCGATTATATGTTATGCATCACTATTACTTGTGTGTAAATGGCAAATGGACTATCACTTGTATAGCGCTTTTCTACCTTTGGTACTCAAAGCGCTTCACACTGAACCTCATCTACCTCCTGATGACGCAGCATCGGGAGCAACTGGGGGTTCAGTATCTTGCTCAAGGATACTTTAACATGGTCACAGTGGCCGGGGATTGACCCACAACCTGCCGGTTGGGAAAGGACCACTCTACCACTCAGCCATGCCGCCCCCAGTGTGTAAATTAATTTGAGAATAATGATAATTTCATTTGTGGTTTACAGCTTGTGATTAGTTATTTACTGGACAGAATATCAGTTCTAATATTTATATTCAAAAAATAAATCTTATTGATACAAATATTGATCAAAGGTACTGATGTCCTACCACACCATAGAGTCGAAACGTTTAATATTATAGACCACACTATATAGTTAAATATGCTCATAAGTTAACTTTACCAGCTAGAGTATGGCAGCAAATTTTGCATTACCCTTTTAAGGTCTTGAAATCATTATTAAATAAATTAATCCCCGATTTTTTAAAAAGTAACTTAAAAGTAACTTAAACTCGAGTAACGCATTACTCTACAAATAGAGTAATACTGTAAAGAAACATATTACTTTCACATTCAAGTAACTAGTAATATGTAATATATTACATTTTGGAAGTAACTTGCCCAACACTGGTGAACACATAATTATTGTTGATAAATTTGTACGGCAGATGGTGTTTTTTTCTCCACAAATTAATCTTTAAACAAAAAAAAAAAAGTTGAAACAGGAAAACAAATCTAGGTGCTAAACAAACTTAGGCCGAGATTGTCCAACAGAAGCAGCAGCAAATGTCAAGACCACTGCAGAAATAAATAAAATGGGTAGCACGCAGTCGACCGCAGAGAGGTCTGTAACGACCGCAGTGGGGCCTGCAAACACCCTCAAACACAGAGGTGGATGACAACACGCAGAAGAGGAAAGCATGAATAGGCCCTGAAAGTGAATATCACTTTAGGCAGGGGAGGAGCTACAGTGTGAACATAGGTAGCCAAGGCCACCCCTTTTCACTCTGTGGCCAACCCCCAGACTACCCCCTTAAGGGAAAATGTTGACAGCTGTGATTTTTTCTGCCATTTTCACATGGACGCTGTATTCTTAGACCCCTTGGTACAATTTTTTTTTTTTTTTTACATTAACCCATTAAGGACGGGAGCGCATAACCGCGTTTCTACCACTAAGGCCGGGAGTGCTGTTGCGTGTTTCTCCCTTAAAAGCCGGGAGAGTGTATACGTCATTTTCTTTTTTTTTAACCAAATTCTCATTCTCTTAGCCGATAAAACGCGTCAGAATATACATGCGACGGTGTCGTGAGTTTTTGGAGGATATCCGTGATTTCTTCGAGGAGTAACGGAGGCACAGTCGATCGCGGAGCTCTGATAGAAGTGACGGCAGTTATATAGACGACACGCTCGCAGATTTTAAAGCCATGAAACCATCCAAACGTGATGTATGGTTAAAATATATGTTCGTAGACAATGATGATTTCAACATCTTTGTAATGCAGCATTGTAATTATCACTCCGATTTTTTAAAATTAAAAATTGTGCTAAAGATGAATAAACCCGGACCTGTGTGAAAGCCACATGTCTAAGATCTGAAATTCTTTTGGAATTATGTTTCTATCTGCTACAGGGGCTGAGATAGGAATTATTTTGTAGGTGGGCGAAAATGTCAGGTTTTCAAGAGTGACTCGAAAGACGACCGGAGGTTTTAGAGAGGTGTCTCATGAGGGGCTTCAATCACATTTCAATCAATCAATCACATTTTATTTATATAGCACTTTTCATACGTAAAAATGCAACTCAAAGTGCTGTAAAACATTAAAAGCAAAACATTTAAAAAATATATATAATAAAAAATAAATAGATAATTAGAAAAAGAGAGAGAAAAAAAATCCGTTCATGCCCTCCCTCCCAACAAACCCAAGACAGATATCCATTTGTACATCAGCAATCATTCACACACACACACACAAAGTGCACAACCTGATAAAATGTGTTAAAAAGACATGACAAGGCACAGAGAAACCATTTGTGGAAAGGGTACCCAAGGGGAGCTCTCGTCGCCGAGGGGAATGACAGCCCACGGCCACAGGGGCGCCACCACCATAGAGGCCCGGATTAGACAGGCGGACCCCACACAAAATGTAGAGGCCGCCGGCCACCCAGACCCAAGGAGTCCCTGCCATGACAGCCCCCGCGGGAAGGGCAACCATCCCTCCCTCAAAGCGGAGGCGCCCCCATGAGGAAACACTGGAGCTAAAAGCTGACAACGGCAGAGAGCAACAAAACTAAAAGACAGAACAGTAGTATAGTCTAAGAACTAAAATCAGTAAGATAAGATAAAAAATAATCTTCAATCAAAAGAAAAGATAAATTATTTAAAAGTTGTTGAAAGCCAAACTAAAAAGTCTTGAGCTTCCTCTTAAAAATATCAACAGCTTCAGGCTTTAATGGGTTAAATGCATATTTAAAGAATAAATGTTCAATTGATCTGAATGCAAACTCTAAAATAAGTAAAGTACATTTTATTCTTACAGTCAACGTCAATCAAAATGATTACTTTCACATCATAGCAAGCAAACTGGCTGAGAAGTCATGGTTTCAAAATGTATAGACATAGTGGGTACGGAAAGTAATCAGACCCCTTGAAATTTTTCACTTTCTGTGTCATTGTGGCCATTTGCCAAAATCTAAAAAGTTAATTTTATTTCTCATTAATGTACATGCAGCACCCCATGTTGACAGAAAAAAAACAGAAATGTTTGCAAATTTATGAAAAAAGAAAAACTGAAATATCATACGGTCATAAGTATTCAGACCCTGTGCTCAGTATTGAGTAGAAGCACCCTTTTGAGCTAGTACAGTCATGAGTCTTCTTGTGAATGATGCAACAAGTTTTTCACACCTGGGTTTGGCGATCCTCTTCCATTCTTCCTTGCAGATCCTCACCAATTCTGTCAGGTTGGATGGTGAACGTTGGTAGACAGCTATTTTCATGTCTCTCCAGAGATGATCAATTGGGTTTAGGTCAGGGCTCTGGCTGGGCTAATCAAGAACGGTCACAGAGTTGTGGTGAAGCCACTCCTTTGTTATTTTAACTGTGTGCTTTGAGTCATTGTCCTGTTGAAAGGTGAACCTTCGAGCCAGTCTGAGGTCCTGAGCACTCTGGAAGAGGTTTTCCTCCAGGATGTCTCTGTACTTGGCCGCATTCATCTTTCCTTCAAGTTCAACCAACCGTCCTGTCCCTGCAGGAGAAAAACACCCCCACAACATGATGTTGCCCACCACCGCGTTTCACTGTATTGGGCAGGTGATGAGCAGTGCCTGGTTTCTCCACACATACCGCTTAAGAATAACACCAAAAAGTTCAATCTTGGTCTCATTAGACCAGAGAATCTTATTTCTCATAGTCCGGGAGTCCTTTGTGTGTTTTTCGGCAAACTCTATGCGGACGAGGCTTAATGGGCCACTCTGCCATAAAGCCCCGACTGGTGGAGGGCTGCAGTGATAGTTGACTTTGTGGAACGTTCTCCCATCTCTGGAGCTCAGCCACAGTGATTTTTGGGTTATTATTTACCTCTTTTACCAAGGCTCTTCTCCCACGATTGCTCAGTTTGGCTGGACGGCCAGGTTGAGGAAGAGTTGTGGTCTTCCCAAACTTCTTCCATTTGAGGATTATGGAGGCCACTGTGCTCTTCGGAACCTTGAGTGCTGCAGAAATTCTTTTGTACATCCGTGCCCTGCCACAATTCTGTCTCTGATCTTCTTGGGCAGTTCCTTCGATCTCATGATTCTTATTTGCTCTGACATGCACTGTGAGCTGTAAGGTCTTATATAGACAGGTGTGTGCCTTTCCTAATCAAGTCCCATCAGTTTAATTAAACAGAGCTGGACTCCAGTAAAGAAGCAGAACCATCTCAAGGAAGATCAGAAGAGATGGACAGCATGTGAGTTTAATATGAAGGTTGCTGCAAAGGGTCTGAATACTTATGACAATATGATATTTCAGTTTTTCCTTTGTTTTTGCAAAAAAATTCTACATTTCGGTTTTTTTTTCTGTCAAGATGGGGTGCTGTGTGTACATTAATGAGACATAAAATGAACTTATTGATTTTGGCAAATGGCTGCAATGACACAGAAAGTGAACATTTTCAAGGGGTCTGAATACTTTCCGTACCCACTGTATACTAATCTTGCATATA
>NC_141232.1:17297500-17302500 GCF_054856515.1 Filicampus tigris | reverse complement strand
TGAGAGGAGACCTTAGCTGGGTTGTTGGAGAACATTGTGTTTTTTCTCCTGACCTCTACTTCTCTCATATAGATAGATAGAAAGATATAGATACACACACCCGCACACACACATCCACACACCCTAGCGGAAACAATTCTGGCCCCAATGTCCTGTGAGACACCGGAGGAGCAGTGAGTCACAAACCGTTAGGGTTTTGGTTTACCGGAGCAGTTTATTAGACCGCGTTTTGTGCCCATTTCTAAACGATCATCAGCCCGTGTGGCATTTAAAAATGCATTGCTCATCTTGGGAACTTGTTGCGCAGTTCAAGGTTGTTATAACAACCAGTGGCTACAAGATCAATGTTATGAACTTGAACCCTGGAGAGAATGTTGTTGTGAGAATCAGTACTGGTTGTTGTCACCGCCTACTTGAGGATGAGGAACCCAGAAGGATAACTTTGTGTTTGCATCACGACAAACCAAAGCAGATTTGCCATGTAAAGGCTGAGAGCTGTGTCAATGATTTCTTGTGCATGTCTATAATTCACGCAAAGGCACACGGGGGGTCTAGGAATAATGTGGTTGCAGTAATTAAAAAGTCATCTATCCAAAACACTGTCATAACCATGTCAGGGCCACAGCCATTCAGGTCCAAGTAAACCAATTAACATTTTGGCTGAGGAACATACAGTAATCAATGTATGGCCTTGCTACATGAAGGATGTGCAACAGTTTATTTATATTGGCTAATTCACCTGTGACCTTCAGTCTTGAATTATGTAGATCTCTAAGTCAGATATCTGTATTTAATTATAATAAAGGTATTACAGAGCACCTGTTCCTTTCTGTTGTATTATGATTTGATACACTGAAAGTAACACACAATGGCAACATGAATGTGCCTATCCCAACCTTAAAGTACCCACACAAACCATTGTTAAAGCAAAGATGTTTAGTCATACCAACCTGCTCAACCACCGTCTCGACTACGGACCACAGCTCTGTGGCTTTCTGAAACTGCTGCTGTTCCACAGCATTCTTCACTGCCTCTGCTGCACTGTTGACTTCATTCAAACCATAATTATCCAGCATTGACTGCAAAAAGATCACAGGTCAAGGGAAATTCAAAGCTAGATTTAGGGAAAAGAAGAAATTACAGACTTTATCTTTTCATAACTTACAACAGCATAAAGGTATGGTCCCCATGTCATAACAGAGTCTGTAGACGAAGCAAAGAGAGTTTACATGCTAACCTAAGAGTTTAAACTGTATTAATCAACAAGCCATTAGAAAAGCCACTATATAGATTTGACAACCATAAAATGACTAGATTATCCTGTTATGTAGCAGTTCTGCACAAGTGACACAATACACAAGCCCAATATATAAAGATGATTGATACCAACCCACTGGGGAAATCCATGAGTCTCCAAGTGCCACACCAGCAAAGTTACATTTGAGTTCCACTTGTGCTATTGCCTGGATTATTAAACAAAAACAAAAACGATACACTCACAATAACACTGTTAAGTACAGTACACTGGTTGGGTCCAAGTGACAAGATGCAAGTCAGGGAAAGGTTACAGTACAGTATTTTGTCAGTTCAATTCCATGACAAGTTTATTTCTTTTTTAGATGGCATTTGGGTTTGTTTACATTGCACACTTGAGATATTAAGACATATTTTTCGATGTTTTGAAAGTTGGACAATGGCCCAAAAAAAAAATGGAAAAAAGGACAAAACTGACCTTTGTAAGTTCAAGGGATATGGCAGCTGCCATCTTTCCTCCATACGATTCAGAAAATATGTAGAAGGGTACACTCTGGAGAAAGTAAACTTTATATCAATTACATGACCATCAATAATGTTAGAACAGCACACTTTTTTTTTTAACACTGCCTCAGTCCGAACTGGAACCATTAACTATCAGATAATAAACCCTATATCAAACCTCAGACCCCTTAATACAGTTACCATTGTAAGGTATCTTGTGTGTGTGCTTTCGTGCGTGTCCTTCAATTGTTGTCTTTGAGTAATATAATGTAGGGGTAACTTTTCTGTTCCTTCGAATTTTTTATCCATCCATTATCCAAAACTCTTATTCTCACAAGGGTTGCGGTTTGAATTTTTTGGTCAATATAAAATTTTCACTATGATAAAATGGATCTGGTCTGAGCAACAGTATCGGGGGAGTTAAAATTTGTTTAGTCATGCTTAAAACTGAAATGTATGAATAAACAGCTGAGTGTCACCTTGAAGATGCTGCTACTAATGATGCCATGGTAAAAATCGATCAGTTGCTAGCTGATTAAATAAATCAAGTGTGACTTCTGGTGTAACACTACCCCATCACTGTCCAGCCAGCCATTTTTTTCCGGTTGATTTGGTGTCGGGTCGCAGGGGTGGTACCTTATTTAACTGAGCATACATGTACCGTCCTAGATTTGTATCGCAACCCATGTATTGAAATAAGTATCAAATAGTCTTTTATTGGTGTGATGCACACCCCAAATATTGGGGCTTGTGCTCTATAATTTGGAGCTGAAAAGGGAGGTTATCCTAATGTAAATATAAAAAGACCAGAATTGAATATTAAATATGTCATCAAAAGACCTACAGTATAAGTGCCCTTAAGACAATTTAAACTGTTTCTAGCCTCTCTAGACAATGAAATTGAAATGAATAATCAGACATTTTTACAGACATACTGGATATACTGTACTGTAGTATTAAGGCCTAGATAGACCAATCAGACGTTGGCCAACTGTGACAGACGCTTTACCCCCTGTGGCGTCGGGCCGGCTGTCGGCACGTCACATTGGAAATATACACCGCAACGACACACAGCGACGCTGACAATTAAAGTAACTTCTGCGCACACGTGAGATGTAATACCCTTCCATACCGTCGGTGGCGGTAGTCACTATTTCTCATGGTTAGATAAATCCAACCGGAAAGCTATTGGCCGGGGGCGGATTATAAAAACGTAAACAATGCATTCAGCTATATTTTTCGCTCACGATCAACTCCCACGCGGAGTAAACCCTCACGTTCTTGACACGGTATCGTGAAGTACTTACAATGTCAACCCTCGCTCTTGTACTTGTAAGAATTAAGATTAAGATTAAGATTAAGGCAGCAAAGGCGTGCTCACTGTTTATCCGCATTTGTCACTTCCCGTTCGTGCTCCGAGCGCTGATTTGCTAGCTAACAGCCAATCAGAGTGACCAACTGTCACGACTCGCGACGCCGATTCAACATGCTCAAATGCCGACAGGCGCTTCCTGATGGGTTATGACGCTACGACGGTCGTCACTACACCAATTAGACGGCGCAATCAGACGCCACGATGCTTCATGACGCTTCACGACCTCCGACATCGGATTGGTGTATCTAGGCCTTTATAGGGATATACAGTACATAGGGCTGCGCCCTGGACTAGAGCTGACACAGTGGAGGACAGGAGGAAGATGACCAAGCTTTCACCCATGCTGGCAACCCCGCCTATCCTTTCCAGTACACTCTGACTGCACACAGACAGAAATTGGATCATATTCAACTTAACAATACATGTAATGCAATACATAATTGAAAAAACTTTTGGAGCCTTTATTCAATCATCCAATTCAATCATGCTAGAACAGAGGATCTCCATAGATACTTTCGGTATAACAATAAACACTTTCGAAAAGTAGTTGAAAATATTTGTCCATCCACCTATCCATCCATTCCCTTTATCACTAATGCTCACTGGGGTTGTGGGTGTGCTGGAGCCTATCCCAGCAGACTTTGGGCGAGAGGCTGGGGTTAGTTGAAATACCATCAAAAGCAATTCTAGTACAATTGTATTGATTGTTTCATGAGAGAATCCAGCAGCCATACCTGAAACTCATCCACCTTAGCAAAGAAGTGTTTTAAGAGGGTCAGCATGTCTGAAGCCACTGTGGTAACATTTGTAGCATAGCCATCTGGCTTCTCTGTGTAGCTGAACCCAGAGCCCACAGGGTTGTCTACAAATAGTACATTAGCTGCCTTTACCTGCAAAAACCAAACACATGAATATTCAGTACTCATATTGAATCATCAACATTTGAAGCTGCATTCTCATATTTTACTTAGACAGTTTTAAAGGGAGGTCAACCCAAACATATTTTTTTCAATAGGTTCTATGCAAGGCCACTAGTTGAAACAAGGCATTCTGATAAATATTGCGTTTGTGGAATAAGAGTTAATCCACCCGTTTTTAGCCATCTCTAGGGGCGGCCATTTATCACTTCTGTCAACCGAAAATTACATCACAACTCCTCAGGGCTCAGGTAACGACCAATCACAGTTGACCTTTTTTCTGAAGCTGCGCTGTGATTGGTCATTACCTGAGCCCTGAGCAGTTGTGATGTCATTTTCAGTTGACAGAAGTGACAAAATGGCAGCCCCCTGAGATGGCTAAAAAGGGGTGGATTTGTTTTACTTCATGTCTTTCATGTTGTGTTTATGTGTTCAATAAATCAATCAATCAATCAATCAATCAATCAATCAATATTCCACAAACGCACTATTAATTAGAATGCCGTGTTTCAACTAGTGGGCCTGCTAGGAACATCTTGAAAAAAAATGTGTTTGGGTTGATTTTCCCCCTTTAAGTAAATTGTTTCAAACCAAATATCAAAACAATTGAAACTTAAACAGCGTGTTGTGTACTGTACAAAATAATCCACAGCTTTAGGTGCAACCATCTTACCCAACTGCTCTTTCTGGGCTTTAGGTCAATATCCAAAGGACCAATCTCTGCAAAGTTGCCAAAGCCACTTCCTGAACCTCCGGGTCCACCCTAAAAACACATAAATCTCATGTTTACGTTACAAAATAAGGTTAAAAACATGTTGACATATTATATGGGCCACCATTATTATCATTATAACTCAACATTTTTTAAAAACACTTTTGACTGTTACAGACATGGACAATTGATGACAAATTAAAGTGCTCTAGGGCTGTCCCAAACTATTATTGTCCTC
>NC_141232.1:17180000-17282500 GCF_054856515.1 Filicampus tigris | reverse complement strand
GGGTAAACTTAAAAGTAATATTGAAAAGCCACAAATGCCACTTTTCAATACAAGTAAATGTGTCATACCTGTAGCCACATGATCAGAGGAAATTCTTGATGCTTTTCAAACTGGCTGTCTGCATAGTAAAGCCACCAGAACATGTGGGCCCCATCTCTAACTTCCACATAGTCCCAGGCTTCTTTGCCTGCCAGTGGACTCAGAAGTCCTGAAAACAATTTAACAACAATATTTTAAGAACTGATATTCTAACATAAATATGTGTAATCGGCAAAGGGGCCTATTGACCACTAGGCAAACATACAGTTGCCTGGGAGCACAAGAATAAATAGTATTATTTAAAGGGATGGTTGGGCCGAGATGGCCATGTTTTCACTAAGAAGTTCGTTTTATATATTTTTTGATCAGGAAAATGAAAAGAGTTGTCATTTTCTATTTTATCAATAAATTTGGGAGAAATTCGGAAATAAGTGACTACATGAATAACGCCAGGGAAATGGCCGCACCCCCTACCGTTCTATCCTTGTTCGGTCGGAGTCACTGGAGGAACCGATTACAAACTCTCCATTGGAAATCACTGTACTTTCATTGCTTATAACGTCCAAAGATGGTGATCAATTGGCAAAATTTATGTGGACATCCCTACTAATGACCACTTCAACATGTCAAAAGGATTAACCTCTGCGTGGCTGATTTATATGAGAATGAGGAAATTTGGAAGTGAGCAGAGCTACATAGATTTATGCTGGGACGAGCGCACACTGCTTCTTTGCTAAAAAAAACAAAACAAAAAAACACTGCTTCTTTGCTGATCACGGTTAGGACGGGCCAGGCATTAAACACCAGTCAGGATATTTACAGAGACTAAAGTGGGAATGAGTAGACGTGCACATTTATTTGGATGAGGAATGGCCCCAGGCCCCATGGTTAGGGGGAAATAATGATCAATGATCCAGATTGCTTGCCCGCTGCCAGTTGCCGTCTGCCTCCTGAGAGTTGACACGAGTTTAGCGTCGCTAAAAGTCCCAAATATAAGCAGTCGGGGTTCGTGTGCGCATTCATGCTCTTGTTCGCTTTAGCCTGTGGAGAAGCGATCGCCACGGTATTTTTGATTTTGTGGAGGTGATCATGATGACACCACGTTTTATGTCAATAAATCCAAACTATTGTGAAGAACACTTTTATACTTTCACAGGTTGAAGTGGACAAAAGTAGTAATGAACATTTGACGTGATCTCATCAGGCCTCCACAAAATCAAAAATACCGTGGCGATTGCTCCTCCACTTTAAGCTGAAGCGGACAAGAGCATGAATGCGCACACAAACCCCGACTGGTTTAGCGACGCTAAACTAGTGTCAGCTCTCAGGAGGGGGACCGCGGCTTGCAGCAGTAGCAGGCAGATTGGAGCCCTCCTCTTCCCTCCCCGGCTAAAGGTAGGATTGGGACGGCTAATAGCAACAACTAGATTCAGGCCATTAAAACAAAAGGTGTTAGCACAACAACATTAGCTCCTTACTGTCCGCCCAGCGTGTGGAGGTGAAGATGAGCCTGTGTCTTCATGTAGCCTCGCAAGCAGTCGCGTGCGGTTACCCTGCTTGCTTGCTTGTGCCAATTGATCGCCGTTTTTGGACGTTAGAAGCAATAAAAGTACAATGATTTCCAATGGAGGGTTTGTAATCGGTTCCTCGCGTGACTCCGGCTGAACAAGGATAGAACGGTAGGGGGCGCCGCCATTGTGCTCATTATCAAGGGGCGTTATTCATAGATTTACTTATTTCCTAATTTCTCCTAAATTAATGGATAAAATAGAAAATGGCAACTCTTTTCATTTTCCTGATCAAAAAATATATAGAATGAACTTGTTAGTGAAAACATGGCCATCCCGGTGTTACCTTCCGTGATCAGGCTTGAGTCAGTCGTATCAGCCCCAAACCGTGGTAAAGGGGCGAACTGACTGCAGTCAGCGTGCTGGACAAAGACAACGAGGCGTCAAGTAGCTTAGCAATCGGGGTTCTATTTATTTTTTTGATCTCCTTCTTTTCCCTCCTACACAAGCATTTTCCTTCCGGGTTTTCTCCCGCCACCAGCACACGTCACATGCCATGTAGCTGCCTCAGGCCTTTAAGCTCATCCAAGTGTCCCTTTAATTTATTTGATTCAGTAGCACGGTGTATTAGCCTATGTGTGAAAAGAAATTTAATATACACAAATAATTTAGAACATATTATGGGGTAGTGTCAGCTTTACGGTCAAAGGAGGAGAGTACCACCTTGTATAAAGTGATTCAAATCCAACTGTAACTCCACTATCCATATTATCCATCAATTATCAGGTCAATGTTTGTAGTGTTTGGGTTATTATCACCTCTCAAAGCCCTCTCAGTATATCTTTAAAACTCGTCTAACGTAACGGTGTTTATGTTTTTGTTATTGATTTAAATGTTTAGCTGTCTTAGTTTTTATATGTCTGATTTTTACTTTATGTACAGCACTTTGTATACAGCTGTGGTTGTTTCAAAGTGCTTCATAAATAACATTGAGTTGAGTCTTGAGTGAGCGATTAAGTTTGAATACATACATACATACATACATACATACATACATACATACATACATAAAACTGAGGTTGATGCAGCCACATATTAACAGAGAACGTACCTTTGCTGGCGGTCATGGCAAATAGAAGCAAAACAGACATTGTCCGGCATTGACCCATTTCTGCTTAACTTCTTTGCTCGGTTCTTCATACAGTTATTATTATGATTTTTTTTAAACATGTAAAGTCACGTGACAAAATTTAACATCAGCTGTCTTCTTCTTCTTCTTCTTCTTCTTCTTCTTCTTCTTCTTCTTCTTCTTCTTCTTCTTCTTCTTCTTCTTCTTCTTCTTCTTCTTCTTCTTCTTCTTCTTCTTCTTCTTCTTCTTCTTCTTCTTCTTCTTCTTCTTCTTCTTCTTCTTCTTCTTCTTCTTCTTCTTCTTCTTCTTCTTCTTCTTCTTCTTCTTCTTCTTCTTCTTCTTCTTCTTCTTCTTCTTCTTCTTCTTCTTCTTCTTCTTCTTCTTCTTCTTCTTCTTCTTCTTCTTCTTCTTCTTCTTCTTCTTCTTCTTCTTCTTCTTCTTCTTCTTCTTCTTACCACTCCCACTCCCACTGCTCTTTTAGGCAGATCACGCCCTGCTGCAATATGATTGGCTTCAAGACGCCAAACGCTTCTTATGATTGGCTGATGCATCAAAGTAAGGCATGCGTTACAGCGTCCAGGGTAGAAAGGGCAGTATCTGACTTAAGTGTGCCGGCGTTGGTATAAAATTGATTAACCTGTATATGAAAATGCATATTAATTAATTTGCGTTGCCTGCCCCTCTCACATGGATACAGATCTCATTTGGCCTTCTCCTGCCTCAATTTAGCAGCCAATCAAGGCGTGGGGCGTGTCTTGTCCAGAACTCCAGTGGAATGTTGCAATTATGAGAAATGGCAGCATTCGCATGGTCGAAAGTAACCTGAACATAACCGACATGGCTGCTACGCATTGTAGTAACTACATCCGTGTACGTTTGCACTTTGACTATCCTCCACCGGCAGTCGTGGATTGTCGCAAGTGCTGGCTGCTTGTGGATTTAAACACATGTCGCATGGTGTCCGATCTGGAGAGCATCATCAGAGATAAATTTGAGTTAAGTCGTCAAAGCATTATCAAACTCTTTATAGATGATTGCTATCTGCTACACACGGAAAGCATTTATGTTGTACGGGATAACGACAGCCTCAGGTGAGTTTTTGAATGTCTTTTTTGAAATGTTTATATATTTGTATTGTTGCTACGGAATAATTGGTACGATGTCATAAACGCACTGCGGTCTTTGTGAAAACCGTGGACTATGTAATCTGTAATGAGAACCCCCATGTGTCTATAATACTCATGTGATTCGGGGGGATGTCAGATCACTTATTTCCCTCCGAGTTGGAGTTACTTGAACAAAGTATCTGTCGATCCGATACCCGTCAATGCTTTGAAGATATGTTTTACAGTTGTTCAGTGGTTCGATAAGGATCATGGCTAAGCTTTAGAAAACAGATGAGCTATGATTGGTCGTTACCTGAGCAACTTCGATGTCATCTTTAGTCGACAGAAGTGACAAAATGGTCGCCCCCTGAGATGGCAAAAAACGGGTGCATTTTGCTGCTTAAAGTGGAAGTCAGAATATCTTCTATGCAAGTCCACTAATTTAAAAAAGGCATTCGTTTGTGGAATAAGAGATAATCCACCCATTTTTAGCCCTTTCCTGGGGTGGCCGTTTTGTCACATCTGTCGACTGAAAATGACATCACTGCTGATTGGTCGTTACCTGAGCCCTGAGCAGTTGTGATGTTATTTTCAGTCAACAGAAGTGACAAAATGGCCACCTGCTGGGATGGCTAAAAAGGGGCGAATTTTGCTGCTTAAAGTGACACTTGGGTGAGCTTAACATTGGCACTTATATAATAGGTTTGCATGTAAAAATGACATCAGTACTAAAGTGCCCCATCCTCCCCCCTGCCCCCAAAAGACTCTGTAGTGCAGGGGTATCCACACTTTTTCAGCCTGAGAGCTACTTATGACATGACTGAGTCAAAATGATCTACCGCCCACTAAAGATGCAAAACACATTATTTATAAATAACTGCATATTGATAATTATTTTTATATGTATGTATGTATGCTGGTGCACCTTGCATGACTGCATCAACCTATATAGCACAATACAACAACAAAAATGTTTTGTAATTACCTTACTCTGATAACTTGCACTGAATGAAATTAGCCAGGAACGCATAGTCCGGACAGTAGCAGCTGATAGCCAGCCTCAAGCAGATTTGCAGTAACAACAATTGGCCCATTGCTCCATTCGGCGCATATAAAACAAGTCAACTTTTTTTCACACTATGCTAATGCTATCAATATTGTTGTCTTGGTAAAGTTCAAGAAATGTTAAAAAAAAGAAAGCCGCAGAGTGAACAGGACGCTGTGGATCTGTGTCGGATGAATATTGGCTGCCGCGAGGCGGAATGGCAAAAAAGTTGATGGGCGGATTTCCGGTGCTTCGCTCCGCGCCCCACCACTCCAACTACATTGACTCCAATTGAAACGCACCGCCAGAAAATGTTCCCAACGCAGTTGGTGTGAACTTAGCAATACAGTGGTGAGGACGGATGATAGGCTAGTGATCTACCCACAATGCCTAATGTCCATTAGCCAACAGCTAATAGAAACAACTAGCTTCAAGTCATTAAAACAAAAGGTGTTAGCACAACAACATTAGCTCCTTACTCTGCGT
This sequence comes from Filicampus tigris, assembly GCF_054856515.1. Classification (NCBI taxonomy): domain Eukaryota; kingdom Metazoa; phylum Chordata; class Actinopteri; order Syngnathiformes; family Syngnathidae; genus Filicampus; species Filicampus tigris. Next base: position 17,277,187 of record NC_141232.1, on the reverse strand, counting down.
CCAGCCTGCATCGATCTTCATGTTGTGGGGTTGCCTCCCAAGCAGTCGCGTGCGTTGTCCGACACTGCTTGCAGCCGCCAAAGAGTGCGGTAAGCCCTCATTGAACAAGCGTCAATGTTCAGCGAACAAAAAGTTCCAGCGAGGCTGACTCCACAACCGAGTGTGGCCGCATTGGAACGTAAATTTTCGGCTGTTTACGTTCCAAATTGGACGGCGTGTTGTCGGTCGAAAAACTGGGGCCATTCCACATCCAAATAAATGTGCACGTCTACTCATTTCCACTTCAGTCTCTGTAAATATCCTGACTGGTGTTTAATGCCTCGACCGTCCTAACCGTGATTAGCAAAGAAGCAGTGTGCGCTCGTCCCAGCCTAAATTTATGTAGCTCTGCTCACTTCCACATTTCCTCATTCTCATATAAATCAGCCGCAGAGAGGTTAATCCTTTTGATATGTTTAAGTGGGAATTAGTAGAGATGTCCACATAAATGTTGGTGCCAATTGATCACCAATTGATTTTTGGACGTTATAAGTAGGGATGGGAATTTCGACTAATTTGCCCGCCGACTAGTCTCAAATTTTATTTGCGACTAGACGACTAGTCTATAAGCAAGAAAACTTGAAATTTAATACATATTGAATTCAAAGTTGAAAATGCAAATCTTTTGTGTATTTACAGTTGGGGATAATTTAGCCCAAACATTCAGGACAGTTTGTTCATTTAAATTCTATATTTATATTTATTTTAATAAATGTTTTTGGATTATTTTTCACAAGAGCCAAGAGTCGCCCACGCTTGCCGGCCGGGACGAGGAGCCGAGCGCGACTGGGGGCGAGCTAACGTGCTATTGTTGCTACGCAGCTTGCGGCAGGAGCCCGAGGCTGCGCGCCGCACATGTGGTTCCTCATCGCTCCGGAAGAGTGGTTGTAAGCAAGTTTATGCTTACTGTAAGGTTCACACCACGTGAGACATTAGTAAACAATGCACACAATGAGGAGAAGACACTTGACAACAATATTGTCTTTTTACTTGCAAGGAGAGCGCAGGGAAGTGTACGATTACAGTTCTTAAAACCCTCTGCCCGGCTCCCGCGCCTCCTCTCTTTTTATTTTCTTTGGAGTCCCTGATTACAAAGGTGTTCTAGCTCTAAGGGAAAGGGGAGCGAAAGCAGCTGGAACACTATGAACTTGTTTTGTCTATGTGCGTGTGTGTGTGTGTGTGTTTGTGTGTGTGTGAGCCATTAGCATACATATGTGGAAGCAAAGCACATCAAGCAAGTTGGGCGTAGATTTGGAAAAAGCTGAAGCTAAACCCACAAGCTAATGAAGCTAACAGGCCTTGTCCACAAGAATCCAACACATGAATAATAAAATACATTATTCTTACATTCCCCCAGTTTTTATATAATATAAAGCTAAACCTACAAAGCTAACAAGCTTAATTATGAAAAATCCAACATGAATAATAAAATACATTATTATTCTTACATTCACCCCTGTTTTTATATAATATAAAGCTAAACCTACAAAGCTCACAATCCTAATCATGAAAAATCTAACACATGAATCAGTATATACATCATTCTTCTTACATTCCCCTGTTTTTCTTACATTTGCACAGTCTGATGTGGAAGCAAAGCACATCAAGCAAGTTGGGCGTAGATTTGGAAAAAGCTAAAGCTAAACCCACAAGCTAATAAAGCTAACAGGCCTTGTCCACAAGAATCCAACACATGAATAATAAAATACATTATTATTCTTACACTTACAAAGCCTACAGACGACCTTGTTGTCATCTGCTGCATCAAAATACTGCCAAACGGTGACGTTGTTTTTCGTGGGAGCTTCGACATCTCTTTTCTTCCTCAAACTTAGTGTCCCCGCCCCCTACTTTGTGTGCGTGTGGGCGGGGGAGAGAGGAGCAATTATCTTTTGGTGCTTGGCTTGTTTACCGAGTCAGAGAGACGTGAGAAACAAGATGCATGACAATGCAACGTTTAACCGACTAGTAAAATACTAACTGTTTAATAAATTGTAGACGGTTAAACGATTAGTCTCGCACATCCCTAGTTATAAGCAATGAAAGTACATTGATTTGCAATGGAGAGTTTGGAATCGGGGCGGCACGGTGGTCGACTGGTTAGCTAGTCCGCCTCACAGTTCAGAGGTCGTGGGTTTGATCCTGGCTCCGGCCTCCCTGTGTGGAGTTTGCATGTTCTCCCCGTGCCTGCGTGGATTTCCTCCGGGTACTCCGGTTTCCTCCCACATTCCAAAAACATGCATGGTAAGTTGATTGGACACTCTAAATTGCCCCTAGGTGTGATTGTGAGTGCGGATGTTTGCCTCTGTGTGCCCTGCGATTGGCTGGCAACCAATTCAGGGTGTCCCCCGCCTACTGCCCGAAGACAGCTGGGATAGGCTCCAGCACGCCCGCGACCCTTGTGAGGATAAGCGGTATGGATAATGAATGAATGAATAAGATAAGATAAGAAGATAAGAATGCCTTTATTGATCCCACAGTGGGGAAATTTTCATTGTTACAGTTGCAAAGATATAGGTCACACAGGGGCGGCGGCATAATGTGGCCATTAATGTATAACATTGACGGCAAACATTTAGAATCAAACCTATGTAGATATACGCAGTAACATGTGTATATACACATGTGTATACACACCAACCTACATCTACATAAAAAATATGAGGAACACTCATTTTGGCCTGTACATAGTACAGAGGAAAAAATACTCTAAGTGACAGTGCTGCAGTGCTGTAGTGAAATGTAAGGAACAGCATTGGATAAAAATAAAACTAGACTAACAGTAGTGGGGAATGTTGAGTATTGCACGGTATTACAGTAGTGGGGAATATTGGGTATTGCACGATATGAGCTCAGGTGCAGGACTGCACAATTGCACTAATGACCGCCAGTTTGTAGAGACTACACAATGTTCTTGTTAAAGAGTCTGACAGCAGCAGGCAAGAAGGAACGGCGGAATCTCTCCTTTGCACAGCGAGGGTGTAACAGTCTGTCACTGAAGGTGCTGTGGAGTGCTGTTAGGGTGCCCTGGAGGGGGTGGTCCGGGTTGCCCAGCATTGATGACAGCTTGGCCAACATCCTCCTGTCCCCCACCGAGTCCACAGAGTCCATGGAGCAGCCCAGGACAGAGCCGGCCCTCTTGACCAGTTTGTCCAGCCGCTTCTTGTCCCGGGCCGAGACGCCGCCTGCCCAGGTGACCACTCCCTGGAAGATGACCGATGCAACCACCGAGTCATAAAAGTTCCTGAGGAGTGTCCCCTGAACCCCAAAAGACCTCAGTCTCCTGAGTAGGAAGAGTCTGCTCTGACTCTTCCTATAGAGGGCGTCTGTGTTGTTGCACCAGTCCAGTTTATTGTTCAGATGAACACCCAGGTACTTGTAAGTTGAGACTCTCTCAACATCTGTTCCCCGGATATTCACTGGTGCAGGTGAAGAGTGCTGGGGCCTACCGAAATCCACCACCATTTCTTTGGATTTCCCCGCATTGATCAGGAGGCGGTTCTGCTGGCACCAGTCCACAAAACCCTGAGTAAGTTCTCTGTACTCCCGATCATCTCCGCCTGTGATGAGGCCGACAATCGCAGAGTCGTCAGAGAACTTCTGCAGGTGACAGGTAGGGGTGTTGTAGTTGAAGTCCGAGGTGTAGAGGGTGAACAGGAAGGGAGCCAAGACAGTTCCCTGTGGGGCCCCCGTGCTGCAGAGGAGCACGTCAGACACACAGTCCTGTGTCCTCACATACTGTGGCCGGTTTGTGAGGTAGTCCTGGATCCATGTGGTGAGGTGGTGCGCCACCCCCGCCCGCTCCAGCTTGTCTCCCAGTAGGGTGGGCTGGATGGTGTTGAAAGCACTGGAGAAATCAAAGAACATGATCCTCACAGTGCTCCCCGCCTTCTCCAGGTGGGAGAGTGAAGTGTGGAGGAGGTAGATGATGGCATCATCCACACTGATGCCAGGCTGGTATGCGAACTGGAGTGGGTCCATTGAGGAGCTCACCAGGGGGCGCAGGTGGACAAGGACCAGTCTCTCCAGGGTCTTCATCAGGTGAGACGTCAGCGCCACTGGTCTGAAGCTGTTGAGCTCCTTCGGGTGGGGGGGTCTTTGGCACCGGGACCAGGCAGGATGTTTTCCATAGCTGGGGGACCCTGCCCAGCTTCAGGCTCAGGTTGAACATGTGCTGGACAATTCCACACAGCTGGTCTGCGCAGGATTTGAGGGGCTGGGGGCTGATGCCATCTGGACCCGCTGCCTTCCTCGCCTTCATCTTCTTCAGCTGGTTCCTCACCTGAGATGTTGTGAAGGCCAAGGCTGGACAGGAAGGAGTGGTGGCTATCTGGTGTAGCTGGGAGCTGGAGACTGTGGAGAAAAGAGGGGAGGGGGTGACACGCCCAGCAGGAGGAGTAGGTGGAGACTGCAGCAGGAGAGACTGAGTGGAGGCAGGCATCTGATCGAACCTATTGAAAAAGAGATTCAGCTCATTTGCCCACTGCAGGTCCCCCCCAGTCCGGGTCTTGGGGGGTTGTCCGTGGCCTGAGATGGTCTTCAGGCCCCTCCAGACTCCCCTGGCGTTATTCTGCAGCAGCTGCTCCTCCATCCTCTTCCTGTAGGACCTTTTCCCCTCTCTGATCCTCCTCCTCAGCTGGCGTCCTCCTCAGCTGGCGAATGAGTTTGGAATCGGTTGCTCCATTGGCCTAATTAACGAGAGGCATTATTCATGGAGTCACTTATTTCCTAATTTCTCCAAATTGAATGGATAAAATAGAAAATAGCAACTCTCTTCATTTTCCTGATCAAAAAATATATAAAATGAACTTGTTAGTGAAAACATGGCCATCCCGGCCCCACCGTCCCTTTAACTCATATTCCACAAACGCAATATTAATTAATCAGAATCCTGCGTTTCAAATAGTGGACCTGCTGGGAACATATTCTTGAAAAAAATGTGTTTGGTTGACTTCCACTTTACGGAAATCGATGGCAAATGAGTAGCATGTGAGTATCGATAACAAATGATCAATACGGCCATCCCTAAGTTTAGGGTTAGGTTGAGGGTTAGGCTGTCTAATCAGCCTCCAGTAGGAAGTTTCGATGGGGTAGGCCAATTTGGAAAACATCGTATCAAAAAAATACTGCTGCTACATTTCACATAAGTTGTCACACTTGATAGACTATTTAAACATATTAAACATTGACTACTAGAGCAACCACAAATATATTATAGCTTACCTGTCTGTCTGTGGTCCACCAAGGACGGTAAAGTTAAAATGCACTTGACTTTTTATTTACTCCTCCTTGAAAAGGTTGTAAAGTGGTTGCTAATAAGATATGTACTCACTTTTGTGAGACACTGTATTTGCAGATCACATAATAATAATACATAATATTAAAAATGGTATCAGCCGCAATAGTAGTCAGGTTAGTGGGCAGCACTGCAAATAGGAAATATAATTATGGCCGACAACCAAGACAGCAAACCATATTCAATGGGCTTAAAAAAAAATACAAAAATAAAAACAACTGTTATCTTACTGCTAAAAAGTACCATAATGATAAAGCTGTAACTTTAAATGGTATTTCTGTAACCTTTTGGGGGTGATGTGAATGATCATTATTTAAATTATTTTCAGTGTTGTAAAGAATATGTTTTGTGCATTGATTGATTTGTGCATGCTTTGCTTCCATTTTCTAGAGTGAAGGTGGAATGTGTATCTCACCTGAATGGAAAACTACGTGAAAACTGCAAAAAGAGACAGAGACTTAACAAGCCCAATCATAGTGACGAAAAGTGTGTGGAGTGGACGGAAAAAAAGAGGAAGAAAAAGTGTGAGGAGACTCTGGAAGAGGACATCAATAAGACACCTGGTTTGGAGACAAACAATGATCCCAAAAATAAACTCGTAAAGAAGAAAAGACAGAAGGTAGAGGGAAATGGCCTGACTGCCACCTACCAACCAGCATTTTGTGCCCCCCAGAATCACAAAGACCAACCAAACTCCAAGATGATGGAAATGTCACTCCTATCAAAATCACAGAATAGCCCTTCTTCAGGTTACAATAGGAACAGTAGTGTGCAGGATGAAGCACCCAAAACAACAGGAACCAAAACAGACTCTTCTGTTCTCGCTAAAGTGTCTCCTCCCTCCAAAGTACCTTCAAGCACTCTTTCTGCCAAGAATTGTTCCCCGCCCTCTTCATCGAATACAGACTCCTCGGATGAGGACGACACTGTGGATTCCAAGCCTAAAAATCATGATTTAACTGATATTAAATTAAGATTGAATCAGAATTCATATTCCAAACAATCAAACTGTGCACAGAAAAAACATTCAAGTGTGTCAGTATCCCCAATTGACCAAATCACAATGTCTCAAAAGTTTTGTGACATAAACAGTTTTGGAGAGAATTCAGATCTGGTTAACCTGCAGCCCATGCACCAACAAAGTCTCAGTGTGAGTAATTACCTTCGCCAACCCATTGTGGGATGTAATGTTTCCATGTAGGGCTGCACAATATTGGAAAAACATGCGGTAATGTGATATGGATGTTGACTGTAGGGATAGCGATATTTAACATGTACCTAAAGCAATGACATTTTTATTATCTAATGAAAGAATTTTTTTTTTCATGTAGCAAAATAAGAAAGTTCAATGTGTTGTTGGCTAATTAATTGTAACTCCCCAACTATTGGGTGGCGATGCACAATTAAGCCTGCATCTGACTGGTCATATTCAAATAAAAGCATACAATTCCATAAGAAAAGTATTTCATGTTTTTGCGAGATGCACACTAGGCCATATCACAATATCGATATTTTTTGATACATTGTGCAGCCCTACTTCCACGTAGTTCCTGTATCGGTGGAGAAAGTCATGAATTTGTTTATGTTCATAATGTTGTTTGTTACCAGCACAACTCAAAAACGTTTTCTACCTTTCCAAAACATTTCGGACGTGAGACTAATGAAGTAATTGTTATATTGTTTTGCAACTTTGGCTAGAGCAGAGGTTCTCAATCATTTTGAGGCCAGCACGCCTTACAAGGAAGACATTATACCAAGGACCTCCTTATCACATTTTTTTGTATCACTAGTAATACTATTGCCATAATACTATGGTTGTTACCTGAGCCTTGAGCACGTGATGTCCCTTTCAGTCCACAGCATGTGGCAAAATGCGTTCTTAAAGGTGTTTATAGCTTTTCAACCTCAGCAGTTTTATACAAATTAAATTTCAAGAACAGTTTGGTATTAAGTCTTAATTTTACTAACTTTTAAATTAATTTATCAACCAACATTCAAATTGTTGGCAAAAGCGAGCAAGAATACAAACATGTTTTTTAACACATTACTCACAAAATTTGTCACATGGATGAAAATTCCTTCTGGCATAATTCTCCATTGGTCAGGAAAAAAATCCTGAATGTTCAGATTATCGCTGATTTTAAGGATGGAAGTGTGTGGCCTCTTTGGATGGTAGAATTGGAAATTCCAGCTCTTTTAAGCGAGCTGGTTCTTATGGCCTGGTTCACTAAAAAGAGATGGCTTTATTTGGTTATTTCTTTCTCCCAAGTGGCTCCTAAGATTTTCTTTATTCCTTTAATTAATTAACATAATTATTTAAAATGTAAATTTATAAGATTTATTATATTTAACATGGAACAGATTGCTACAATAAATACAGTGCCTTGCAAAACTATTAGCCTTCCTTAAACTTTTTGACCTTTTTCCGCATTTAAGGTTTCAAACCTCAATACATATATATATATATATTTTTTGTGACGAATCACCATCAAGTGGGACACAATCATGAAGTGGAACAAAATTTATATGCTATTTTTCTTTTTTTTTTAACCATTAAATATTCACCCCCTTTTCTCTCAGTGCAGCCACCTCACTCCAAAAGTTCCCTGTTAATTTTTGAGTGATCCAACCTAGGGGTGGGCGATCTGGCAAAAATATCAGATCATGATTTTTAAAAATAAAATCACAATCACGATTTTATCATGATTGTTTTTTTACATCGTTTTTTTAAAGACAAATTTGAACATTTCTGACCATTTTCCTCATGTTAAACATATAAAACAATTTAAAATGTGTATAAAACTCTAAAAGAAAAAAAAACATTTTAAGACAGCTAAGCTTTCTGAACAGGTTTTAATTTGAATAGTGACATTTTTGATCAAAATGTGCAATGAATGTAAACACAAAAGGTAACATAATGTAAACATAAAAACACAGCTCGCAACGCAGGTCTAGTACTTTGAAGAGTCTTTTAAAGCCCTTGTTTTCCACTGTTTTAATGGGAATCATGTCTTCAGCAAGGTAATAAGTCACTTCCTCAATTACTTCTTTACACTGCTTGCTTGTTTTTTCATATGGAGTGCTCTTTTTAACTGGCTGTGTTACCGTGGGTTGCGTTGGCTTGGAGCTAGCGGCTGCCTCCGGCTACCAATGGTCTGATCTCCGTTTGCTTTGGCTGTCGGCGCTGACGTCCGAACCGAGTCCCTGCAAACTTTGCAAATACCTGTTTTGCGCTTTCTCCTCCGAGGAAAAGCCAAACTAAATCGACACTGTGGATGACGAGTTTCTTTTCGGGACCAACTCTGCTTCTTGGTGACTTTCCGGCCGCTATAGCCTCCCGCTATACAAACAAATAGGGAGGCGGGAACTGTCACGTACGGTGCACTGTGTGTGCTGTGATTGGTTGGTCGGGTATACGTCTCTATGGCGCCGCCATAGAGCTAAACTGTTTGGAATGTGCCATGTAGACGATCAAACGGTCTTTCGGCATTATGAGATCGTGAACACTTTGAACCGTTTAACAATCTAATATCGTCATATCGCCACCCCTAATCCAGTCAATGGTGGCCTAAATGACTCATGATGATAAATGGACTACACTTGTGTCCAATTGAGCTTCAGTTTAAATGCACCTGCTCTGTGATGTTCCCAATGGTCTGTTAAAAGAATATTGGGGAGCAAACAGCAATTTGCAATATTTAAAAATATATATATTTTCGCAACTTTAATGTTTAAGATCATCATCAAATGTAAATATCAGACAAAGATAACCCAAGTAAACACCAAATGCAGTTTTTAAATGACAATTTTATTTATTGAGGGGGAAAAAAGAGTATTCAAAGATAATTGGCCCTGTGCGAAAAAGTAATTGCCCCCTAAACCTAATAACCTGTTGGACCACCCTCAGGAACAGCAAATGAAATCTTTTGCTTTTTCTATTACTGACACTGAGTCATTTACATCTTTGTGGAAAGATTTTGCCCCACTCTTCTTTGCAAAATTGTATTAATTAATTCAACCTTTTTTTTTCTTTTTCAAGGCATTCAGAAGTCGACGTGCTTGTGTGTTTTGTATCATTGTCGTGGTGCCTAACCCTAAGTTCGCTTCATTGTAAAGTCACAAATTGATAGCTTAACATTCTTCTCAGAATTTTCTGGTAGAGGGCAGAATTCATGCTTCCATCAATCGCAGCAAGTCATTCAGGTCCTGAAGAAGCGAAGCAGCCCCAGACCATAGCACTACGACCACCATGTTTCACTTTTGGTATGATGTGTGTTATTTATTTTTCTTATTTTTTTTTTTTTAATGCTGTGCTGCTTTAACGCCAGATGTGGCAAGACACGCACTTTTCCAAATAGTTAAACTTTTGTCTCATCAGTCCATAGAATAGTCTCCTAAAAGTCTTGGGAATCATTTAGGTATTTGTTGTTTTTTGCCTTGGAATTCTGCCATGGATGCCATTTTTGCCCATTTCGCTTCCTTATTGTTGAGCCATGAAAACATCAACTGAGTTTGTTCGTGACCTCCTGGATGAGATGTTTGTGTGCACATGGGGTAATTTTGGTACTCCAGGGAACGTTCTTTACTGTTTTGTTTCCTCCATTTGTGGATAATAGCTTTCACGGTGCTTCACTAGAGTCCGAAAGCTTCAGAAATGGCTTTGCAAGCCTTTTCAGACTGATAGATGTAAGTTATTTCATTTGTCATCTGTTCTTGACTTTCTTTGAGTCATTGTTATCTGTTCTTGAATTTCATCGAGCGGTATCATTTTGTTGCATTTTTTTTAGGTCTTGTAGCAGACTTCATTTTAGAACCCCCAATTCCAATGAAGTTGGGACATTGTGTAAAAAATAGGGGTAGACCGATATATTCTGCGCTTTGACGAATATCGGCATCTGCCTTTTTAAAACATCTGAGGGCTGATAATAAATCAATTTAAAACTGTGTTGGAATCAAAACAAAGATATGTGAAAGATTAATTTTCTGTCATTTTGAGATTTTAGAGAACTTCATTTATTGTTATTTATGGTCGCCTTGACTACTAATAATCGGTATCGGCCCTGAAAAAAACATACCGGTCTATCTCTAGTAAAAAACTTATATAGAAACATAATACAATGATTTGCAAATCCTTTTCAACCTTTATTCAATTGAATGTTTCGTGTCCTCCAGGACTATCCAAATTATCAACTCTAAGTTAAAAAGCTAGCATTTGTGATGATATGGGGGTGTGTTAGTGCCCGTGGCATGGCTAATTTGCACATCTGTAAATTAGTTAATGCTGAAAGGTACTTAGAGGTTTTAGAGCAAATGCTGCCACCCAAGTAACGTTATTTTCAGGGACATTGCTGCTTATTTCAGCAAGACAATGCCACACCGTATTCCCGCATTTGTCACAACAGAATAAGAGTGCAAGTACTAGACTCATATGCCTCTCATTAAAAACGCGTGGTGCATTATGAAGTACAAAATAAAAAAACAGATCCTGGAGCGTTGAGCACCTGAGACTGTATATCAAACAGGAATATGAAAGAATTACCCCAACAGAGCTTCAACAATTATTATACTCACTTCCTAAATGCTTCCTGAGGCTTGTTAAAAGCAAAGGTGATATAACACAGTGATATAAACATGCCGCTGTCCTAGTTTTTGGGGAAAATGTTGCAGGCATCAAATTAAAAAAGAATTAATATATAAAAAAAGAAAAAAGGTAATCAGTTTGAACATTAACTCATTCACTGCCATTGACGAATTTACAAGTCTCCGTACAAGTACAAGTCTCCGGTGTCTCCACGACCTCAACCTTAAAGCCTCGGGCCACCAGGTCTTTCGTCGCCTCCGCCGCCGTGTTGTAGACGTGTGGTTCCCCCTCGTAGAACACCCGGAGCTTTGCCGGGAAAGGTGTCTGTAAGCGGATGTGTTTCCCTCGTAGTGCCTTCTTCGCCTCAGTGTACTCTTTGCGTCTTTTCAGAACCTCCGGGGCATAATCGTGCTCAAGAAATACTTTTCTTCCCTTGTAGATGAAACCCCTTTTCTGCCACTCTATCTTAATAAGTTCTTCTTTACTCCAGAAACATTGTACCTTCATCCCAATGGACCTTGGTGGTGAATCTTTGGGGGGCTGTGACACAAGCGTTCGGTGTGCTCTTTCAATCTTCATCTCAAACGAGGGAGGCAAGTCCAGTTTCTCTCCGAGAAGTTTTTCGACAAAAGTGATCATCGATTGGGCACTTCCCTCTGCTCCTTCTTTCGTGAATTCGGACATTCTCCCTGCATTCGCGGCCCTCCAAATCCGTCATTCTCGTCTCCATCTGCCTCTGCAGCTCCACGAGCTCCATTGTAGCTTCCTCCAGACTCTGTGTGTGCTCCTCCGCTTCCACAACCCACCTCTCAACATCATCGATTCTTTTGTTTGTCTTCTTAATGTCATCCTTAATTTCTTGCAAACTCCCTCCTTAATTTCTTGCAAACTCCAAGTTCTCCCAGCGAAAGTCTCGTATCTCTTGTAGAATCATGTCCATGTTTGCCATATTCTCCACAGGTCGTTGTGGTTCTTCTATCTCTTGGATTGGTCGCGTTTTCCGCTCGGCTTTCTTTTCCGCGCCTGTAGATTCAATCAATTCTCCGGCTAGCTTAATGCCCTCTCCTCCGAATTTGGCTGCTTCGCTTGTTGGCTGAGCTGGCTGGCCTGTTAGCTTAGCTGGCTCGTTGTTCTTCTCGATGGTGAAATCCGCGTTTTTACTTGACATTCGACTTCTTCCCTTATTTTTTCTCATTGCCCTTACTATGACACTCTTATATTTATTATCAATTTCTCAAATCGACGTGACCATTGGGCTTTCTTAGTCTCAATGTCGGAGAGCTCGCTATTTATGCTGCCGCCATGTCGAAGTCCGTCCGGAAGTCCAGAATGCCCCGTTTCAACTAGTGGGTTTGCATAGAACACATTCTTGGAAAAAAAAAGTTTGTGTTGACTTCATCTTTAAACTTAAGAGTGGCTATTCCACTGGATCATGCAATGAATGGTTTTCACGTATGTTTCCTCTATAACAGATGTGGAGGTGCTTCTCCTACTTATCGCAGCGAAATTTCCCATAAAACGATGTCTTCAACTATCACTCTTGAAAACTTGCTCAGTCTTTCTGGATCATATCAAGTACAATATTTGTATGTAGTCAATTTTCATGTTGGAATGTTTTGTAGGTCTCGAGTCCATAAACCCAATTAGCAATTTACAAAACAACTACTTACTCAATGCGTGTTCGTTTTATCTTTCAAGAAGGTATCCAATATAAATAAAGACTCACACAAATCGATTGAATTTTCTTGTCAGTTTTCATTACCATCTCTGAAGTTTAGGAATCATACAATGATCAGATCTGGGCAGCTTTTCCATCCTCACGAATGCTCTCACCCGAAACGGGCGAGGGCAGAAAAGGGGCGCGGTCTAACACGCAGCCCTCACATTTATACTCTTCAAAATCTAAACATAATGTGGGTTGGTCTCCTCCCTGGCTGGCCCTGCCTATGGGGCTGATCTTCATCAGCTGGTCCCGTGCTCAGATTAGGGCACGCTGACTCTGAGACTTTGAACTGATTATGCGATGTGTAATTCTCAATTCGGTTTTTGGTTAACCTGCTGGCTAATATAAAGCCATTCATATAGATTCAGATCCTTCAATCATTATCTGTCTACTGTGAAAACTATAATCTTCTATTGTTTTCATGCATGTGTAGAATGGAGCTGAAACTATTCCACAAGATTACAGTGCTATGCCGCTTCTTGCAGCCCCTCCACAAGTTGGACAGAGGATAGCATTTAAGGTAAACTTTTTTTTTTTTTTCTCAATTGTTAAACGTGATTTTTGTGTGCATGTGTGTGGTGGTGATTGTTCAATGTGTAGCAACTGACAAATTTACATCACTCCCTTTAAAGGTGAAGTCAACTCAGACATTTTTTTTCAAGAATATGTTCCCAGCAGGCCCACTAGTTGAAACACACCATTCTGATTAATATTGCGTTTGTGGAATATGAGTTAAGCAGCAAAATCCACCCCTTTTTAGCCATTTCAGAGGGCGGCCATTTTGTCACTTCTGTTGACTGAAAATGACATCACAACTGCTCCGGGCTCAGGTAACAGCCAATCACGACTCACTTGTTTTCTGAAGCTGAGCCGTGATTGGTCATTACCTGAGCATTTGTGATGTCATTTTCAGTCGACAGAAGTGACATTAAAAAAATGGCTGAAAATGGGTGGATTACCTCTTATTCCAGAAACGAAATATTTATCAGAATGCCTTGTTTCAACTAGTGGGCTTGCGTAGAACATATTCTTGAAAAAAATATGTTTGGGCAGGCTTCCTCTTTAAAGGTTTATCCCAGAGGAAGCGCTTTTGATTTGAATTTATTACACAAAATCAAACAAATATACTGTGTGGAAAAAATAAATTCTAATAATCCTACTACTACTCCTCTATGAAAAATGTTGTTGAACTAACTTCTAGCACCATTGAGCTGGTCTTCCATCTCGGGACGATCTTCCATCTAGGGACAATCCAAAATGCCTCTGCGTTTCGCAGACACCTACAGTATGTGTAGCAGAGCTATCAGCAAGAAGCCTGCACAAAGTCCTATTATAACAAATGAATAAATAAGGAAGGTATTCAAAGCAAGTCAGTATTTGCCAAAGAATCATCACAACATTTTGTGGACTGAGTGCTGTGTAATACGTACATTCAAAAGTTCTCAAACCCTGATTCCAACAGGAAAAAACATTGATAAAAACACAACAGAATGATTTGCAAATCCTTTTCAACCTACAGTATTTTCAGTTGAATACACTACAAAGACAGCATATTTAATGTTCAAACTGATGAACGTTAATGTTTTGGGTTGTTCGTTTTTATGTTTTGCTTGTTGGTCTTTTTTGACAAATATTCTCTCATTTTGAATTTAATTCCTGTAATACATTCCAAAAAAGCTGGGACTGGATCAACAAAAGGGGTGGGAAAGTTGAGGAATGCTAAGAAAAAACACCTGTTTGGAACATTCCACAGGTGAACAGGTTACATGTAAACAGGTCAGTGTCATGATTGGTTGTGAAAGGAGCATCCCCAAAAGGCTTATTTTTTCACAAGCAAGGATGGGGTGAGATTCACCGCTTTTGTGAACAACTGCATGATCAAATAGTCCAACAGTTTAAGAATAACGTTTGTAACCTTCAATTGTTAGGAATTGAGGAATTTCATCATCTACGGTCCATCATAGCATCAAAAGATTCAGAGCATCTGGAGAAATCTCTGCATGTGTTCATCCGAACTCTCTTGGTAGCAAGATTTTAGCCGCTAACATCCACCATGTCGTAACCAATTCCACTCCCAGCTGACTCTTGTTTACCAATCATATTTCTTCTTCTACTCATAAACGCTGCAATGACAATGTCACTACCATCACTTACAGGCCAATACCAGCTGCTCACAGTACCACCACCCTCACTAGCTCCCCCTGCAGGCCCTCATTATCATTACCACTATCGGACAATTTTCCCATTGAAACCATCACCGGCAGACGCTTCCCTTGCACACACAAACAACGTGGTTTTAACAGTGGTAATCTAGTATATGTTAATACTGCTCATTCGTACCACCATGAGCGCACGTCCAGCACAATAATTAATCTGGCCGTGCTGAACGTGCGCTCCCTTTTAAACAAAACTTTTATCATAAACGACCTGATTTTAGACAATGATTTACATGGTATACTTTTGTCTGAGACATGGCTTGGTACAGATGCTCCAGTTGCTCTCAACGAGGCTTGCCCACCGAATTTTAAATTTTTATTTTCTACAAGGGATGGCAAAAGAGGAGGCGGGACTGCATCAATTTTTATTAATACTCTTTTATCAAAGGAGATCATTTTTAGCAGCTATTTATCGTTTGAACACCATGCCTTTGTTTTTAGCAGTCCCCCTATTCTCTGCATTACCGTCTATAGACCTCCCCATCATTCCACTTCTTTTATTACAGAATTTTCAGAATTCTTATCCATTTTATATTCCAGTTATAACAGGATATTAATAACTGGCGATTTTAATATACACATGGACAACATCTCGGACCCACTATCCAGAGATTTTTCAAACCTTTTAAACTGCTTGGATTTTAAACAGCACGTCTTGCAGCCAACTCACAACAGAGGACACACCCTGGATTTGGTTATAACCTATGGCTTGTCTGCTGGTGTGTCCTCTGTTGTTGACTTGGCAGTGTCAGACCACTACTGTGTCTATTTTAACATCGCCAGTTTTAACCATCTAGCAGTCCCGGTCAGAACAGTGAAGAAACGCTACCTATCTTCTGAGGTGGCAGCAAATTTTATCGAGATCTTAAAAAACACTCCTGCTGACATTTTACCTGCACCCTGTGATCTTATTGTTGACAATTTTAACCTACATCTTAAATCATCATTAGATTCAGTAGCTCCACTTTTAATTAAAACAACAAAAACAAAGACTGTACCCCCGTGGAGAAACAATGCTATCAAAATATCAAAGAGAAAATGCAGGAGTGCAGAGAGGAGGTGGAGAAAAAGTAAACTTACAGTACACTATGAAATTTTATGCGAACAACTGAAATCTTACAATAAAACAGTAAAACTGGCAAGATCTTCCTATTTCTCAAACCTCATTACAGTCAATAAAAACAACCCCAGGGTTCTCTTCTCCACCTTTGAACTTTTAACTAGTTCTGATTTTAATAAGTCCCCACAGAGACCAACAGATGCTCTCTGTGAGGACTTTGCAGACCACTTCAGAAGTAAAATCGATGACATAAGATCCAGTCTTTTAGCCCGTCAAAACACAAGTTTTAATAAACCCGGACAATCATATTTACATGAGGAAACACTGGAAAGTTTTGCCCTGGTTGATGCAAGGACACTTGTTCGAGTTTTCTCCCAGGTAAACCCAACAACCTGCCTTTTGGATCCAATTCCCACATTTCTTTTTAAGACATTTTATGGATTTTTTGAAGAACAAATTTTAAATATAGTCAATTGCTCTCTTCAGACAGGCGTCTTCCCCGCTGCCTTTAAAACGGCGGTGGTGAAGCCCCTTCTGAAGAAGAGCGGTTCTGACCCGAGCGTTTTTAATAACTACAGACCCGTATCCAACTTACCGTTTTTAAGTAAGATTTTAGAAAAACTGGTTTTCATCCAGTTGAATCATTTTTTAAATACAAATAATATTTTTGAGAAATATCAATCTGGTTTTAGGATGAACCGCAGTACGGAGACTGCTCTTTTAAGGATCTTAAATGATATTAGGTGCACTGCAGACGTGAGAAAACTCACAGTCTTGGTGCTACTGGATCTAAGCGCTGCTTTTGATACAGTAGATCACCAAATTTTATTAAATAGACTTAAAAATCTAGTGGGCATCTCTGGTACTGTTTTTGACTGGTTTTATTCCTATCTCACAGACCGATATTTCTTTGTAAGTATGGATACTTGTTCCTGTAAAACTCATGAAATCAAATGTGGGGTTCCTCAAGGTTCGATTTTAGGCCCCTTACTTTTTAATCTTTATATGCTTCCCCTCGGGGATGTCATCAGGGGACACGGCATCAGCTTTCACAGCTATGCTGATGACACGCAGCTGTATATTGCCGTGTCTCCTGATGACACAGGACCCATTGATACCCTTTTAAATTGCATTTTAGATATCAAGTCATGGATGGCAGATAATTTCCTACAGCTCAATGAGGACAAGACTGAGGTTTTAGTTATCGGTCCCGAAGGTCAGAGAGAGAAGCTTTTACCAAAACTACACATTTTTAATCCCTCACACTGTGTGAAGAACCTTGGCGTCATTTTTGACTCTGAGCTCAGTTTTATTCCTCATATTAAAAATGTAACCAAGATTGGTTTTTATCACCTTAAGAATATCGCCAGAGTCCGCCCGTTTCTCTCTCAGGCTAACACGGAAGTGCTGATGCATGCCTTTATTTCCTGTCGTTTAGATTACTGTAATGCCCTGCTCTCTGGCCTCCCGAAAAAGAGCATTTCACCACTGCAACTACTGCAGAATTCAGCCGCTCGGGTGCTGACGAGAACCAGAGGGCGGGAGCACATTACGCCAGTTTTGAAATTGCTGCATTGGCTCCCTGTGTGTTTCAGGATCGATTTTAAAGTACTTTTATTAGTTTATAAATGTGTTAATGGTCTTGGGCCATCTTATTTATCTGATTTGCTTTTATCATACCAGCCCTCGCGGATCCTGAGGTCCTCTGGCGCCGGCCTTTTATTTATTCCAAGGGTGAGGACCAAAATGCATGGCGAGGCTGCATTCAGCCATTTTGGTCCTCACCTTTGGAATAGCCTGCCAGAGGATGTCAGGTCTGCAGAGACTGTTGATATTTTTAAGAGGAAGCTCAAGACACACCTTTTTAGTTTGGCTTTCAACAACTTTTAAATAATTTATCTTTTCTTTTGATTGAAGATAATTCTATGTTTTGCTTTGAATGTTTTAAAGCACTTTGAGTTGCATTTTTATGTATGAAAAGTGCTATATAAATAAAATGTGATTGATTGATTGATGTAAGTGGCAAGGTCGCAAACCAACATTTAATGCTTGTGACTTTCCATCCCTGCACAAAACAGCATCATTATGTAAAGGAATTTAACATGTGCACTCTGGAATACTTTAGAAAGGCATTGCCATTTAACACAGTTCATCACTACTGTACATCTACAATTGTAAGTTAAAATGGAGGCATATAGGCTTGGGTGCAAAGTACACAAATACACATCCGTTCCAGCATCTTTGAAAATGCGTTCTCGAGTATGTTCTTAGACCATACATGGCAGGGTCAGAGACCGCTCTGTGTGGTTTTGACATTGATAAACGGCTTTAATTTAACCTAGTTAGGTCGGGAGCGCATTACCGGATACCGCGTTTCTACCACTAGAGCCGGGAGCGCTGTTGCGTCTTTCTACCTCTACAGCCGGAAAAGTGGCTACGTCATTTTTTTTTTTTCAACCAATTCTCGGTCTCTTATCTGATGAAATGCATCAGAATATACATGTGACGGTGTCGTGAGGTATCTTCCTCGGAGGATGTCCCAGAACTTTTTCGAGCAGTAATGACGGATACAGGCGATCATGGGAGCTCTGAAATAAGTGACGATAATGATATAGACCAGTGTTTTTCAAACTTTTTTGAGTCAAGGAACATTTATTTCATTGAAAAAATCCTGCGGCACGCAACCATCTGAAATAGTGGGGAAAAAAAGGTTATTTTAACAATATGTGTTATATTGTTCATATAATCATTTTTTAACATTGAAGAATGGCGTTATATTAAAACATCTTGAATAGGAATTAAATAAACACAAAGAAAAAAGTATTTTATAATGTTTCATATTGATACTTAGTGTGAGAGCCAAGGCTTTGAAGTATTATTTTAATTCTTTCATCATAAAGTAGTATCTCAATCAGACATGAGTGCAGTTTTTGTGCGAGCAAGATTTTCAGTCTTGGGGAAATGTTCTACCCCCAAAACAATACTGCGCAATGATGTTTGTTCATCAATAAAATGTCAGGTCACAGCTAGATATGAGTGTTCATGGATTTCCACATATCTGCTGTAAGGCTAATTGCAGCAGCCTTTGACACCATTTCTTTGGCTTTTTCTTTGGCCAGCTTATACCTGTCGTCCACCATAGCTTTCAAAGCCTAAAAAGGAACAATATAAAACTATTGGAATTGCCACTATGGGGAAATGAGAAGAAATACTTCATCTGTTCACATACATACCTTCCTTGTGGGAAGAACATAGGTAGGGTTCAAAGCTGTAACAAACTTTCTGAACCCTTCGTCCTCCACAATAGTGAAGGGCTGACAGTCCTCAATGACCATGTTGACCAAGGATTCATCTACATCTTTGCTCTCTTGCAATCAGAAATCAATTACAGGTTATGTTAGTAATGCAGTGTTTAAAGTGTATCTTAACATTGTCTATACACTGTGTAATTTTGCTTACCTAAGCTTGGCCCAGTTTCACGGCTCTCTCCTTGCTCTCATGCAAGGCTCTATAATGCCTCAACATAGACAAGGTGTTATTGTTGTATACAAGTTCCCTTGCACACAACAGACACTTCACCTGTGAAATAACAAAAGTTAGACACAAGAACAAACGAAAAGCTGCATTGTCACATTTATAATAATGTAGTTTTTCTCCCTTACCTTATTGGAAGCAATCAAATCAAAATGCTCCCATACAGTGGAGGATCGCCTTTTCGCGCAGGTTCCATCGTAAGCAACGGAAAGGCTCGAAAATAGATTGCAATAGTTGCACTGTTGCACACAGGTGTAACAAGTACAGGAGCCCGAAATCCACAAAATGTGAGATAACAGGCGATCGCCATTGCGTTTTGCAACCAATTTATACCGTAGTCTGTACTGTGTTTGCAATGCGTGCCAAACGTGGGACCACCCCCCCAAAGTGTCTATGAGACTCAGCCGGCCGGCAAGGCTTCACACGTCATCATTTCCGGGTTTTGCCGAAGTGACGCGCGCCTCGATACAAGTTTCGTGGAAACGCCCCTCCCATTACTCGACACAAGCTTTGGAGCCTCGGCCCATTTCGTCCCATCACAAGTATACAGTAGTGATGGGATGATGATGCCTCAAAGTGTGTATCGACACATTTACCAAGCTGTGTTGACACTGTATTGAAACTGCGTTGGTCACTCAATAGTGACCTCTGCTGTAGATCTCAAATCAATGGAGGTAAACAATATGTAAATATGATGGAACAACTTGCATGCTGACCCAACATTAGCTTGTGAAATAATATTAAATCTTTATTCAATTGCTAGATTTGTACTTAAAATATGATCTTTGTATATTGTATTTGCTCCATTTGTTTGCTGATGGAAGTTGTTGATGAGAAGAGTTCAAAATCTGCTTGTTTGTGTAAAGGCTGAAATGAACATGTAATATATAACACATTTCTCTGAAAAAAATTTAGAGATAACGTGTAATTTATGTATGGGATTTTGTTCATCAAAGTGTTAAATCTCCATCCAACAAACCCACAACGTGTCGGTACAGTTTGTTTCCTTATAAACACAATTTGACACGGCACAGCTAAATGACACACTTCCTGTATTGGTCACATGATTTTTTGTTAAAGCGATACACGCACCAATACGGGGTTTCACACTTGAGAACTCGGCACAGTGCTGATGTACCAGTGTTGTTCGACCCATCACTAGTATACAGTGTGCTGGTAGTCACGGAAGCAAACAGCTTTTGAGCATGCTCATAGTCTAAGTACATGTTGTCCATCTGCAGTACTGAATGACATTGCTCACTTTGTTGGATTACAAAACCTTCAATACAAGAAGACAAAAAAGGAACTTTGAGTCCATGTGAGTAATTCAAAGAAATTCAAATCATGGATCAGAAGATGTGCTACTATGAGTGAGAACTACCTTCGACTACCAACATTGAAGCTAATGGTAAAACAGGATTTCTGCCATTACAATAGTCAAAAGCTTGCTAGAAGAAAACGCCACTAACTGTGAAAAAAATAGTAACTGAAAAAGATTTTTAAAAAAATACAGATACAGAAGAGTATGGAGCTAACATCAATTATTATTATTATTTTTTTTTTTTAATTGACATAATATTCAATTTAACAATTCCATAATATTTTCTTTGTCAATTTAACAATGAACAATAAGTGGAAACAACATTTTAAAAAAAACAAAAAACAAACAAATAAAATATGTACAATCAGACATCCCAGTACAATTCCACTATAAACAAAATGTCGACAGACTTCAACTAAAAAATTTTGAATCAATTTCACGAAACTTATTACCTTTCTTATTTACAAACTTAAGAGACTCAATGTAACATTCGATATCAATCAAAAAAACCTTGAAACATGGCGTAAATTTAAAGAATTTGGCTTTGTGAATATGAAATTTTCCTAACAAAATAAAAAGACCAACAATATTGCAAATTTCTGAATCTTTGAAAACCGGGTAAGTGATAATATTTTTACCCTCAATCTTTACATTTTGAGAAGTTTTATGAGAAATATACGTCTGTACATCTTTCCAAAATTTTACACTAAAGAGACATTTATGGAAAAAATGAGTTACACATTCTTGAACAGTTCCACAAAATGTACATTCATCATCCAGTTCAGCAAATTTTGAAATATATAACTTAGTTGGATATATGTTATGTAATATTTTTATATGTATTTCTCTCACTTTGGTACAAAAAATTTATAAGGAACAAGCCATCTTTTACGCCAATCTTATTTTTGTAAATTGAGAGTTCCAGAAGAATTTCCCACGAGGGATTATTTTCCTATGATTATGGAAGCACAGTATAATATGGCTGTTATTACAATGTTTACTCATCAGATCAATACCATTTATATAAAACGTTGAATCTGAAATTGTATTTACTTCTTCACCACTATAGCTTTTCATCAGTTCTAATATACCACTAGATATGCTATTCACAACAAAATTGAATTCTTGTGCTTTAATAGGGAATTCCTTCTCTTTCAAAACTGTTTCATAGTTAATTAATTGCCCGTTTGAGTTAAACAGATCTTTTTAAAAAAAGAATACTTTTGTCAACCCAATGCTGTAAATATAAAGACTTGTTCCTTCTAACAACATACACATTGTTCCATATAATATATTTGTGAGGAAAGAAGTTGTGGGAGTAACATAATTTCCATGTTAATAGGGCTTGCTGATGAAAAGTGGAAAGTTTAAGAGGTAACTTTGTAATATTACAGTCACATTTTAACAGAAAATTCAACCCACCAACATTTTTTAAATATTATGCGGAATAAAGTACCATAGTGATGATGGAGCTTTTAAATATTCCTTCAGCCATTTCACTTTAAACATACGATTCAAGTCCATGAAAGATAATAATTCAAGTCCACCTTGAGCTCTAGAGCCAGAAAGAAGTCCTTTTATCAAGTGGTGATACTTGTTCTTCCACACAAAGTTTGTCAACATGCCATCAATATCTTTAGCTGTAGAGTCTTGCACATCAAGAGATAGAGCAGGATAAACAAACTGTGACACCCCTTCAGCTTTGGTTAAGAGCACTCTACCCAATAAATAAATATTCCTTTGAAGCTATAAATCCAAAATAGTCTTTGTCTTTTTCAGTTTTGTAGAAAAATTATTATGTTAGCGTTCTTTAACATTCTTACAAATATGAATACCAAGGTATTTAACTTCTTTCTTTACAGAAATATTACATAGACTTGCTTCCTTAATCTGAGTTAAAGCCAAAATTTCACATTTCGATTTATTTAATTGTAAGCCAGATGCCTTAGAAAATTGTTGAATCAAAAACAAAGCATTATCAACCTGATGTTTATCTCGTAAAAAAATAACTGTCATCTGCTAGTTGAGTTACTTTAATTTCTTTATCAAAAAATAGATTCAAAAGGTGTATTAATAGCAACTCTGCTACAATTGAAAACAAAAAAGGAGAGATTGGGCATCCTTGACGAACTGACCTTAAAACAGGAAACCTTTTGTTGTATTGGGATAGAGCATCACACAGCTATCAATATTTTTATAAAGCATTTGAATAACCGAGATGAAATTTTGACCAAAACCAAAGCTATGAAGGGCATCAAATAAAAAGTGATGTTCTACAGTATCAAATGCTTTATAAAAGTCTAAAAATAATATAAGTGCCTCTGATTCAAGATGTTCAGAGTAATCCATCAGGTCAAGGATTAGTTTTATATTAGAACTAATATGTCGATTAGACATAAAACCAGTTTGAGTTTCTCCTATGATTTCACCAAGATTTTCTTTTAAACGTTTAGCAAAAACTAAAGAAATAATTTTATAATCTACGTTTAATAATGTAATGGGTCTTCAGTTTTTATCAACAAATGATCTTTATTTGGTTTGAGTATTAAAGTAATTAAACCCTGTTTCATGGTTGTGGACATTTCTCTTCCTTCTATGCATTCCTTAAACATTTCAAATAATTGCTTTCTATGTTCTCCCAAAAATGAATATAGAAGATACAGAGATCCCGTCGATACTTGGGGATCTGCCTCTTTTCATTGAGTGGAGCGCTTCTGAAATCTCGTTTTTTGTAATAGCCTTTTCACAATCTATCTTAAATTGTTCTGAGATGTTAGGGATAAGATCTTTAATTGAAGCCATAAATGAATTTGAATCACTTCTGCAATTTTCTGGTTGATATATATTACTATAAAAGGAATGAACATGTCTAGAAATATCTAATGAGTCTGAAATTACAATATCATTTACTTTTAGGGAAGAAATATTGTTCCTTTTGCTATTCTCCAAGCTTGCTTGCTTCTCCAAGACAAAAAAAAAAGAATTTTTCTCTCCCATCTCCAACCATTTGGTTTGAGACCTTACAAAAAGCTTACAAAAGCTCTTTAACTGTTAAATTCAATTTTTTTTCATTTGAAAGATTGTCTTTGCCCATTAAGACATTTAATTCGTTCATAATACTCAACTCCTTATTGATATTATTCTTTTTTATTTCTTTACTACGTTTAATAGCTAGTCCCCTTATTTTGAACTTGAAGAATTCCCATTTTAATGTATTGTTCAAATTGATGTCATTAGAAATTTCTCTCGCCATGCCTTTAACCAATTCACAATTTTTTTTTATCTTTTTAATAAATTGTTATTGAATTTCCAATAGCCTTGTAAATTATTTTTTTGTTTATTGCCTACCATTCGGATAGAAATTAATTGATGATCAGATAAAGGAGCATAACTGTGTGAGCAATCTGAAACCAAGTGTAAACATGATGGAGATATGAGCCAAAGGTCAATTCTGGATTGAGCAGATCTGCTTGCATTACACCAAGTGAACTCTTTCTTATCAGGGTATAAAAACCTCCATATATCATTTACTGACAATTGTTGGCAAGTAAAGGTAGTGTTTTTGAAACTTGAGTGTTGATTTAACCTCGGAGGTACTCTATCCACTAAATCATCAGTCAGTCAGTCAGTGATGCTCTGGGGTGCCATGTCAGCTGCTAGTGTTGGTTCACTGTGTTTTATCAAGGGCAGGGTCAATGCAGATAGTTATCAGATTTTGGAGCACTTCATGCTTCCATATGCTGAAAAGCTTTATGGAGATTAAGATTTCATTTTTCAGCATGACCTGGCACCTGCTCACAGTGCCAAAACCACTGGTAAATGGTTTACTGACCATGGTATTACTGTGCTCAACTGGCCTGCCAACTCTCCTGACCTGAACCTCATCGAGAATCTGGGAGATATTGTGAAGAGGAAGTTGAGAGACACCAGACCCAGCACTGTGGATGGGCTTAAGGCCTCTATCGAAGCATCCTGGGTCTCGATAACACCTCAGCAGTGCCACCGGCTGATTGCCTCCATGCCATGCCGCATTGCAGCAGTCATTTTTGCAAAAGGATTCCCGACCAAGTACTGAGTTCATAACTGAACATAATTATTTGAAGGTTGACTTTTTTTTGGATTAAAAACACATTGCTGTGTTCCTCAAGATTCAGGAGGCGGAGATTCCATAGTCTACTGTACCGTTCTTGTTGTTCATGTCTTTCCTCCATTTCAGCCACTTTGATTTTTAGCACCTTCACTTCAACTTCTGTGCCTTGCCGTTCGATCTCTAAACCTTTCAGATGTTCTTGTATGTCAGCAATATCCTTTGTATTCTTTGTCACCATCTTGGAACTCGGTGAAGCGGTCATTTAAGTTGTTGATAGTTTTCAGAATGTCGGCGTTGGACACTACATCCCCCTTCTTTGAAACCGAAACAGTGCAAGACTTCTTGGAGTTAGGACTTTGGGATGGCGTTTGCGGTAGAGTTGTACATAAGTTAGAAAAATCAATAACATCCATGTCAAACATAAGCCCAGCTGGCTTCGAAATCTCTCTGCTTTTCGCGTCTCTCTTGGTTTTATTTCCACCCGACATGACGAAGAAGGAATTGCTAATTAGGCTGCTAACCTTTAGCAACTTCCAGAGACAGGTCTTCAAAACAGTCCTTGAACAGCACAAGTCAATGTCCATCCATCCATCCATTATCTGTACCGCTTATCCTCACAAGGGTCGCGGGGCGTGCTGGAGCCTATCCCAGCTGTCTTTGGGCAGGAGGCGGGGGACACCCTGAATTGGTTGCCAGCCAATCGCAGGGCACACAGAGACAAACATCCGCACTCACAATCACACCTAGGGGCAATTTAGAGTATCCAATCAACTTACCATGCATGTTTTTGGAATGTGGGAGGAAACCGAAGTACCCGGAGAAAACCCACGCAGGCACGGGGAGAACATGCAAACTCCACACAGGGAGGCCGGAGCCGGGATCGAACCCACGACCTCTGAACTGTGAGGCGGACGTGCTAACCAGTCGACCACCGTGCCGCCACAAGTCAATGTCTCGTGGACAAAAAAGAAGAGTTGAAACAGGTATCCTTCAGAATTACATCAGAGTCCCAAAAGTTCATTTTAAACGACTGGTACGACATCAATATTCACGAGCTCAACAAAGTGTATCTACATGGGTCGCTATCTTGAGCTTTAACCTTTAATTATGCTATTGATGCTCGAACAGATAGCAACACAGACAAACTGTACTTCTTAGAGCAGTATACCAGAGGTGAGCCTCGGGACCTTGTGAAGAGCTGCCAACATATGACCGATGCGAGCGGTTATGAAGTGGCGGTGAAGCTGTTCCACGACAATTATGGAAACCCGATAAAAATCGCCACAGCTTTAATAAACAAAGCTTCTAATTGGCCAATAATAAAAGCGGAAGATGGGAAGGCCTTGACCGCGTTCTCAAGATATTTGGTGAGCTGTCGCAACGCCATGATAGATGTGGATTATATGGAAGAAATAGACAATGCAACGACAATGAGAGCAATTGTCGCCAAACTGCCATTCAAATTAAGGGACCAATGGAGAATCCACGCATATGATGTAGAAGAACGCTGTGGTACACGACCCAAGTTTACAGACCTAGTATGCTTCATCGAGCGCCAAGCTAAAATCATGTCTAAGCCTCTTTTTGGACAAATCAACAGCACAGCAACTGAAAGGAAGGATATTAAGAACATTCCAAAACAAAAAGACACAAATCAGAGAAAGCAGCTTTGCAATAAACGCCAAACAAGTTGATGATGAACAAAGCCAGTCATCAAAGTCAAAGGATGCGTCATTCTTCAACCGGGCTTTCACAAAGCCATGTGTCTTTTGTGAGAAGGGCCATACTATGGAAGAATGTCGTCAACTAAGAGAAAAACCAAATAAAGAAAGAGTGGAATTTCTGAAGAAAACGGCTTCTGATTTAATTTGGAAATCAGCAGAAGACAATAACTTCATAGAACTGTCCCAATCTCCGCAAAGAATGCTCCACACTAAAAGGACATTGACAAATGGCCATATCTAAGCGAAATCAAAATGCCCCATATTAAGTAGAACTCCTTATCAGAATAAAAGAACACAAGCTACAGGAGCCATGGAAAGTAATCCATAGCCAAGCCAATGGACCATATGCGGTAAAAACTGCAATTGGTTGGATTCTAAACGGTCCACTGGAGAAGCCTACTAACACTCCAGCAAACGGAAACGAATATTCAATTAGCAGAATTGCTGTGGACCATAAGAATATAGAACAACTGCTCATTCAGCAATATAACCACGACTTTCCTGAGCGGAAATGCGACAACAAATTAGAGATGTCACAAGAGGATCGTCGCTTTATGGAATTCATGTCAAACTCTGCTTGTCACATGGATGGACATTACTACATACATCTACCAATGAAGACAGCAAATATCCAAATGCCAAATAATCTAAATGTTGTATTGCAACAAGCACGGTATCTTAAAACTAAATTAAAGAAAGATCCTGTACTTCACACTGAGTACAACAGCTTCATGAAAGAAATGGTGAACGCAGGTTATGCAATAAAAGTGCTACAAAGACAGCTGTGCCGTCAAGACGGCCGAGTATGGTACCTTCCTCACCATGGAGTACTCCACCCACAGAAGAAAAAGCTCAAAGTTGTATATGACTGCGCGGCCAGCTATCAAGGAGTCTCACTGAACAGCGAGCTTCTACAAGGACCAGACCTAACAAACACGCTTGTTGGAGTATTGACTCGATTCAGACAAGAACCAATTGCTATGATGGCGGATATCGAAAAGATGCACTTCCAAGTGCGTGTTCCTGAAGAAGTCACAGATTTCATGCGCTTCCTGTGGTGGCCTGAAGGAGACCTCAATCAGGATGTTGCCGAGTACAAAATGACAGTACACCTCTTCGGCGCGACCTCTTCGGCGCGACCTCTTCACCGAGCTGCGCTACGTTCCCTCTTCAAAGGACAGCACATGAAAACCGGAAACAAGCTCAGCCTGAGGTTGTGGATACAGTCGTCAAAAACGTTTACGTAGATGACTGTTTAAAATCAGTTGCCACCGAAGCTCAAGCGATCAAACTGAGAGAAGACCTCACAGCGTTGTGTGCCGAGGGAGGTTTTCGCTTGACAAAGTGGACGAGTAACAGTCGTAAACTGCTTGCATCTGTTCCAGACAGCGAGAAAGCAAGTGAATTGAAAGACCGGGAGACGAACCACGATGATCTTCCTGTGGAAAGAGCCCTAGGAGTGTTGTGGTGCATCGAATCAGATTCATTCAAATTCAGAATTAACGTAAAGGGCAAACCCCTCACAAGACGAGGAATCCTTTTAGTCACAAGATCGATCTACGATCCACTTGGTTTCATTGCTCCAGTCGTACTCCAGCCAAGATGATCATGCAACAACTGTGCAAGGAAGGGCTTTCGTGGGACGATGAAATTCCAGAACAGCTATCACAAAAGTGGAACATGTGGCTACAAGAACTTCACCAACTCTCAGATATGAAATTAGCCAGATGTGTACAACCAATGGACTTTGGGCCAGTTATCGAAGCTCAACTTCATCACTTCTCTGATGCGTCCGAAAATGGATACGGAACAGCCTCGTACCTCAGATTAACTAACGAACATGGACGGCTCCACTGCGCATTCATGATGGGAAGATCACGTGTGGCCCTAACAAAACCAACAACAATTCCACATATGGAATTGACAGCAGCTGTTGTGTCCGTCAGCACAGACAAGATGTTAAAACGAGATATTCAAATGAATTTGTATGATTCAACATTCCGGACTGAGAGCACGACAGTGTTGAAATATATAGAGAATGAAGCCCTTCGTCTCAAGACTTTTGTAGCCAACCGCGTTGCTACTATTAGAGAATCTACAAAACTGCACCAATGGAGGTATGTCAATACCACAGTAAACCCATCTGATTGCGCGTCCAGAGGGATAACTCCAATCAAATTTCTGAACACGAGCTGGTTTAATGGTCCAGCCTTTCTACGAGAACCAGAAAGCCAACGGCCGAGCAGACCTGACCAAACGAACAAGGAAGAAGACGACAACGAAGTGAGACACGTACATCTCACGCATGCAGTTGAAGACAAAGACACCATGAACAAGCTGATTAACCACTAATCAAGCTGGTACAGGTTGAAGCGGGCCGTCGCTTGGATTTTCAAAGTAAAGGACACAGTGCTGCAGAGAAACCAGGAGGGGTCTACGAACAGGGCCCAACCACCAAACGAATGACAATTATAAATTGACTGTTGAATGTCTAAAGAGAGCTGAAATGGTGATAATCAAATACATTCAAAGTCAATGGTTCCCTGAAGAAATGGTCATGCTGTCGAAGGGAAACAACCTAAAGGGGAGCAGTCATTTAATAAAGCTCGACCCAGTGATTCAGGATGGAGTTCTGAGGGTTGGAGGAAGTCTATGTGAATCTGCCATGCCAGATCATGTAAAGCATCCAATCATCATCCCAAGGACTCACACATCACCACACTAATCCTAAGAGACATTCATGAAAAGATTGGACACTAAGAGACATTCATGAAAAGATTGGACACTGTGGACGGAATTACATGCTCTCGAAATTGCAACAAATGTATTGGATACCTTCGGCGAATTCAATAGTGAGGAGACTTTTGTCAAATTGAGTGCTCTGCAGAAAAAAGTAAAAGGCAAGGCTCTTCAACAAAAAATGGCAAACCTTCCTCCGGACAGAATAGTTCCCGACAAACCCCCTTTCTCAAACGTAGGGGTGGACTATTTCGGCCCGTTTGACGTGAAACAGGGACGCAGCCGCGTGAAAAGATATGGAGTTCTCTTCACTTGTCTCACTACGCATATTGAAGGTGCTCATTCTTTGGACACTGATTCATGTGTGAACGCAATTCGTCGTTTCCTGTGCAGAAGAGGACAAGCGAAAGTTATGAGGTCAGACAATGTGACTAACCTCGTAGCAGCCGAACGTGAATTAAGAGTCTCTTCAGCAATGGAATCAATCAAGGATCCACGACGCACTAATGCAAAAAGGGATTCAATGGATTTTTAACCCGCCTGCAGCCTCCCATTTCGGGGGAGTTTGGGAAAGACAAATACGCTCCATAAGAAAGGTGATGAAATCTGTTCAAGGCACAAATCCTTAAAGATGAGTGTCTGCAGACACTAATGTTTGAAGTGGAATACATACTGAATGATAGACCACTTACAACAACAACCAACGACCCCACAGATCTCGAAGCGTTAACTCCAAATCATCTGTTACTGATGAAGAAGCAGCCGGTGATGCCACCTGGATTGTTCAGTAAAGAAGACTCATATACACGCAGGAGATGGAGGCAGATTCAATATCTAGCGGATTTATTCTGGAAACGATGGGTGCGTGAGTACTTCCCGCTTTTACAAGAACGTCAAAAGTGGAATCAACTCAAGACGAACCTGTCTGCTGGAGATATTGACATGATAATGGATGAATCTGCGCCCCGTGGATCATGGTTGATGGGAAGAATCGCTCGTGTCATCCCAGATGCACAAGGGCATGTGAGGCGTGTCATGGTCAAGACAAAGACACCCTGGAAAGACCTATCAACTAGTTATGTCTCATCTGTGAGGCGGACAGTTAAAGAATTTAATTTGTTGTGTTTGATCGTAAGTCACTGTATACTATCTGTTTCTTAGTTATTTGACTCTCGTTTGTTTATTGCGTAACTAGAAGCCTGCTAGTCTTCACATTTCCGGCCCCTAATTGGAAGCCTAGAGTCATCAATTGTGTCATCATAAAGTAGTATCTCAATGTCTGTGATCATAAAGATTTAATGCACTTGTAGTAGTAGTAGCAAGGCAGACAGCGTTTTAGTATACAGTGTGCTTGTAGTCACGGAAGCAAACAGCTTTTGACCGTGCTCATAGTCTAAGTACATGTTATCCATCTGCTGTACTGAATGACTTTGCTCACTTTGTTGGATTACAAAACCTTCAATACAAGAAGACAAAAAGTAACTTTCAGTCCGTGTGAGTAATTCAAAGAAATTCAAATCATGGATAAGAAGATGTGCTACTAGGACCGAGTCAGAACTACCTTCGACTACCAACATTGAAGCTAATGGTAAAACAGGATTTCTGCCATTTCGCTTGTACACTTAGTGTAAAACATCGGCCTGTTTGGATAAACATGCATCACTAATTCACTTGTCTCTAAACAAAGACAATTTGCTACCTGCTGCTGCTACCTGCTGGTATGGAAGAGTACTACAATGTAGTAAAGACATGATTACGCTGCCAGGCGCTAGACCGCACAGGCACACGAACTAGATAATTTCCCACGGCACACCTGACAATATCTCTATCTAATCGATTGCCACCTTTTGCTGACGTAAGTGTTTTGGCTGTGTAAAGGTCCTTTAGTTAGTCTCCCAGTCGTAGAACCGGAGCTGTGTACAGACAGGTTTTTTGGCAGCCCACAACCTGGCAACAGACGATCATCAAGATACGCTGAATTTTCCAGGGGTCGTTTAGGTTTACATTGCTGCATCCTCTTTCAAGTCACATTTTTTTTCACATCCATTTTTGGAGAAGATGGTAAATATGGTGTTGCTTTGAATTCCCTGATTGTCTTTGACCACTTAAGGAAAAGTCGACCAAAATTTCCACACATTTGTTTTTGTTTCACAGCTGCTGGAGCTTACAGAGAATTATACACCAGAGGTGTCAGAATACAAGGTGTGTATAATTTTGCTGCAAATTATTAAAAAGAAATCAAATCTAAGGTGGTATTTGAGGACATTCAAGTTTTCATCATTCATTCAAACCATATTTGCATTTTAGGAGGGTATGATTGTGAGCTTTGACCCAGTAACAAAACAGATTGAGCTGGAACTGCTTTCTGCTGCACGAGGTAAGACTCACTTGACCATTATGCATGCGTAAATGTATGCGTGCGATCATGTACTTGTTTTTTTTTTTCATAGTAACACGACACAAAATTTTAACTGAAGCTTTCACTTTCAATTTACTTCCTTTACTAGCCCCTTCTGAGCCTGGCAAATTTGATCTGGTGTATCAGAACTCAGACGGATCAGAGATTGTGGAGTATGCTGTGTCCAGAGGATCCAGGGTAATCCGAATTATACTGTATAAATACAGGGTTCCCACAGGGTCTTAAAAGGTCTTGAAAACATTGAATTCATCAATTTGGAAATGATACCTTAAAAGTCTTGAATTTTTATATAAGGGTATTAAATTTTATGCTCCATGCCAGGGCTCTAATCTGCGCCCGAGTTTCACGATGTTGCAACTAAGAACATTATAGGTTGTTCAGGTACAATCAGTTTAAGTCTCCTCGACTATAAAAACGTATTTATTATAAATATTGAAACATGGGGTAAAAATGTCTGACGAGAGACCGCAACCAGCGAGATCTCCGTGGATTGTTGTCAGGTCTGTTAAGCACTGTAGCGGGCGGAGGGAACTTAAACAAAAGCGGAGCTGCCGAATCAGACTATGCCTAAACTAATGGCTAACTATTAAAACCTCGGCTACCGAGGCTCGCTACTTTTCCAAGTAGGAAACATGGCTCCAGGCTCAGATTCCCAACGCTTCAATACAACGAGGAACAAAGGCAGCGGCACAAAGTGAAGTTTCAACTCCAGTTTATTATGTCCAATAGTGCGGAAGCAACAACTAACGACAACTAATTGAACATGATAAGTGTTTCAGAAAATGGATGAATGGACAACAAACGCTATGAGACTTCAGTGTGTCCTGCTGTCATAATAGTAATTAACACTTGTTGGAATACAAACGGCCACGGCTTGTGCTTGTAGAAGTACAGCTATGGTGACTGATATTTTTAATAATTTGGTTTTATTTCGATCGTTGAAAATGTTTTCACATGAAAATTGCCAGTCACACTAAATTGTTTGGGGTCTTGCCTTTTATTTAAAAATATATATGCACGCCTGTAGGTGTGTGCATTGTGCATTGTTGACATGTCATTGCTAAGTATATAATACATTTGTGAATTATTTATTCTTTGAAGCATTAATATTAAATATATAATAGACTTCCGCACGTAAGTCCCACTGTAATGTTCCTGACAGAATTTTACAAATTTAAATAATAATTTGGGGTCCTGCCTTCATTTAAAAATGTTGAAATGTCGCTGCACAAGTAAATTATAATTTTGTGAGTGATTTGTTTTTTCAAGCATTAATATTAAACATATGCCGGTGCATAAAACACTCCATAGTCCCACTGTATTGTTTCTGACAGAATTTTAAAACATAAAAATTCTGATAAATTGTTTAGGAAGTGAGGGCGGCACGGTGGTCGACTGGTTAGCACGTCCGCCTCACAGTTCAGAGGTCGTGGGTTCGATCCCGGCGATCCCGGCTCCGGCCTCCCTGTGTGGAGTTTGCATGTTCTCCCCGTGCCTGCGTGGGTTTTCTCCGGGCACTCCGGTTTCCTCCCACATTCCAAAAACATGCATGGTAAGTTGATTGGATACTCTAAATTGCCCCTAGGTGTGATTGTGAGTGCGGATGTTTGTCTCTGTGTGCCCTGCGATTGGCTGGCAACCAGTTCAGGGTGTCCTACTGCCCGAAGACTGCTGGGATAGGCTCCAGCACGCCCCGCGACCCTTGTGAGGAGAAGCGGTACGGATAATCTGCGCCCGAGTTTCACGATGTTGCAACTAAGAACATTATAGGTTGTTCAGGTACAATCAGTTTAAGTCTCCTCGACTATAAAAACGTATTTATTATAAATATTGAAACATGGGGTAAAAATGTCTGACGAGAGACCGCATTATCCACAGATAATGGATGGATGTTTAGGAAGTGAATTATTGTAGGTTGTCATCTCTGTGAATATGATGCGGCCAAAAATTTGGGTTGCAACTAATTTAAGCATTAGTGCAACCAAGACAAAAGGTTAGAGGGTTTTTTTTAACAGATATGGCTGTGAAATAGATTTTTTTTTTTTTTTTTTTAAATAAAGGTCTTTGAATAGGTCTCAAACAATCTTAAAAACTATAGGAACCCTGTAAATATGTATTTTTAAAATTATTTCTTTGATCAGGTGTTTTGGTAAAAAAAATAAAAAATAAAAAAATAACTTTGAAAGTCCTATGAAAACAACAAAATTTCAAAAATCTTAGTAAGTTGTGTAGGTTTTTTCTATTCATTCTTGGTTTGGCATAGGCAACCCCAATTGAGAGTACCCTAATTCATTATCTTAATATTACAAATATTTGGAAGGGTGAGGGGGGGGTTTAGCAGTGAAGAGGAAAAGTAGAATCCCAATGTACAACTAAGGGTTGAGAACCAAGTCGAGGTCTACTTCACATAACTGAAAGAAGGCGTACTTTCTTCTGAGTGTGTAACCGTTGACTTTGTGATTTTACTTTATGCCCACAGGTAACAGAGCGATGGGAATCTCTTCTGGAACCAAGGCTTATGATTTAAATCTGTGCCCAATTAGGTCCTCACTGTACTGACCAGGCGGCTTAGGTTTAGGTTTTACTGCAATTATGCCACGATGTTTTAATGTCAGTCTTTTCGTGTAAGCATTTGATCTAAATGATCTTTATGGTACACAGCAAATCTGTTTTTTGACAAATTTCAAATTTCATTTATTGTCTTTTTATACTAGAGAGTTTTTGTGTGAACCCCGCCCCCAGCAAAAATAAAACACTGTAGTCTTATTTTGCCTTTGGTCTTTGCAGCAAGATCATCATTATACAGTATTGTTGTTGTACTTTGTATAGCACAAATGTGAGAGTTTACAATAATTGAGTTTGCATTTATGAAAAATGTGTGCTCACAGTGACACTGAAGTAAAAATTAGCTTTTAAGAATTGGCTTTCAATGACTAATGCAACTCACTGGTGTGCACTTGCCATCTGCCAACTGCCTTGTCATGGGCTTGATTATGCCTCTTAACTCATTCATTGCCATTGACGAATTTACTTGTCTTTTCACAGCCCAGCCATTCAGTCCCAGGAATTTATTCATATTTTTTTCAAATCTGTTCAAAAGTTAGGGTGAAAGAGGGTCTGAAAATGTCTGGCAGTGAATGAGTTAAGTTGTGATAAGATTAAAGCAGAAGTCAACCCAAATATATTTTTTTCAAGAATATGTCCCCAGCAGGCCCACTAGTTGAAACACGGCATTCTGATTAATTTTACGTTTGTAGAATATAAGTTAAGCAGCAAAATGCACTTCTTTTTAGCCATCTCTGAGGGTGGCCATTTTGTAATTTCTGTTAACTGAAAATGACATCACAATTGTTCACAACGACCAATCACGGCTGACCTGTTTTCTTAATCTGAGCTGTGATTGGTCATTGTGAGCAGTTGTGATGTCATTTTCAGTTGACAGAAGACAAGAGATGGTGAAAACCGAGTGGATTAACACTTATTCCACAAACGCAGTATTTATCAGAATGCCCCGTTTCAACTAGTGGGCTTGCATACAACATGTTCTTGAGAAAAAAATGTTTGCATTGACTTCCTCTTTAAACGTGGAGGATTTAAGAGTTGTTCTCAACTGTTCTCACCATGGAACCCACATGTTCCTTTTCTTTTGTTACAAAGTTGCAACCAGATTTTATATAAGTTAAGAACAATAATGAATGTGTTGTTTAAAAACAGTTTCTGACAACACGTGCATAGTATATTATATTTTCAAAAGCTGTTTTAAATTAGTTTGATGCACCGCCAAAAGCATATTGTTCGCCATGGCGTCCATCAGCCAGAGGCTGAGCGGCACTGTTTTTGTTTCCCTGAGT
This sequence comes from Filicampus tigris, assembly GCF_054856515.1. Taxonomy (NCBI): domain Eukaryota; kingdom Metazoa; phylum Chordata; class Actinopteri; order Syngnathiformes; family Syngnathidae; genus Filicampus; species Filicampus tigris. The sequence continues at coordinate 17,241,594 of NC_141232.1, read as the reverse complement.
ATACTGAATGCTAAAGCACAAGGCAGCTATACTTCCTGTCGCTTACCTAATATGTTCCATGTAGGAGCACTACTGGACTGTTGTGGAAAAGTCAAATAAAAGAATACGTCAAATATGTCAGTTTTTACTAGCTGTTCGCAACCCACCCAAAAAGGATCCGCAGCCCATTTTTGGGTCCCAACCCACCAGTTGAGAATCACTTTGCTAAAGTATGGTTCCTGTTAAAATAGTGTTAACTGTAATTTCTTTAGTCTCCACTAGAATAATGTCGCTCTTGGTAATGTCATAATTGATCCATCTAGACCGATACAGAGTTGGCATCACGACAGACACTGCACCAATCTGCCTGTTACGCCATCCTCCCTTCAGTCGTGAACAAGACCCCATGATCTTTGAACTCCTCCACTTGGGGTGGGGTCTCTTTCCCGACAGAGAACCACGGTCTCAGATTTGGAGGTGTTGATTCTCATTCCAACTGCTGCACACCCGGCTGCGAACCACTACGGTGAGTGTTTGACATTGTGGCTTGATGAAACCAACAGAACCACAATATCTGCAAAAAGCAGAGATGTCACCAAACCGGACACCCTCAACGCTCGGCTGCACCTAGAAATTCTGTTAGTAAAGGTTAGGAACAGAATCGGTGACGATCGGTGCATCCAACCTATGCTGGCAATGCGGACCAGACTCTGACATTGGGACAGAACACAGGGACTGAACAGCCTCAATCAGGGGGTCCGGTAGTGATGGGATGATGATGCCTCAAAGTGTGTATCGACACATTTAACAAAGCGTTGACGCTGTATTGACACTGCGTTGGTCACTCAATAGTGACCTCTGCTGTAAATCTAAAATAAATGCAGGTAAACTATATGAAAATATCATGGAACAATTTGCATGCTGACCCATCATTAGCATGTGAAATAATATTAAATCTTTATTAAATTGCTAGTTTTCTACTTAAAATATGATCTTTGTATATTGTATTTGCTCCATTTGTTTGCTGAGTGAAGTTGTTGATAAGAGTTCAAAATCTGTATGTTTGTGTAAAGGCTCAAATAAGCATGTAATTTACAACAAAATTCTCTAATAAAATTTAACAATTAAATAACGTATCTTATGTATGGGATTTCGCTAACCAAAGTGTTCAATCTCCATCCAACAAACCCACAACATGTCGGTACAGTTTGTTTCCTTATAAACACAATTTGACACGGCACAGCCAAATGTCACTTCCTGTATTGGTCACATGATTTTTTTGTTAAAGCGATACACGCACCAATGCAGTGTTTCACACTTGAGAACTCGGCACAGTGCTGATGCACCAGTGTTGCCCGCCCCATCACTACGGTCCGGTACCCCATACTCCCCAAGCACCCTCCACAGACCTCTCCGAAGGAAATGGTTGCACGCAGGGCTGGAGCATAGGTATCAGCACAGAGGGGGCGGAGTATTCACGATCGGTCCTTATGAAAGTCACTTTACCACGGTTTCGTGCTGCGGGCCGCTTTGGACCGGGCTTTGGGATGTCCAGTGGCCTATTGATGTCTTCAGGGCATCTCTACAAAGTTGAGTAATTGTTCAAAATGAGTCAGCATGGATGTCCTTTCGACATCTTATACGATCAAATTTAAATGCCATTTATCGATACAAATTATTTAAAATGTTTATACATTAATGACGTTATAAAATTATTTTATATACTTAAAAAAAATGTAAACACAGCAATCCAAAGACATTTGAATAATTGCCTTGCACTGCTAGATCATACAATTACTGTGCCATTATTTTAGGGGTATTGTAATGTTAATATTAAGGATTGTCATTTTGTAAGTGTTATGGCAATATTGTAATCAAAATCATATGCCTCAAAATTTACATTATTCCTTAAAAAGGACATCATTTAGAAATGTTACTTAAGTATACAGTAACTGGATGTGAGGTGCAGCATGTACTCAGTGACAGTAGATGATAGTTAAGGGTGATGCCAGACAGATATGACATTGTTTTGTTTTTTTTTTGGGGGGGGGGGGGGGGGGGTTGCATATGTTTGGCCACTTATAAGAGTTTCATCATTCTGCTGCTATTACTATTATTACATTTTCATGATGACTTAGAGATTCTTAAGATGACACAAAAGTGAACAAAGTGATATTTACCATTATAGTCACAGCGTCTTGCATTTTGCATAGACTTTTTTATTTTATTCTGAATGGACTTAGAATGCTGAGAATAGAGGAATTGATATGTTTTCACTATTTCGTTTTGTCATTTTTGTGCACATTGTTTTCATGACCGAAAGAACAAGATCTCAGATACAAGCGGCCGAAATGGGTTTCCTTCGCAGGGTGTCCGGGCTCTGTCTTAGAGATAGGGTGAGAAGTTCGGCCATCCAGGAGGGACTCAGAGTCGAGCCGCTGCTCCTCCGCGTCGAGAGGAGCCAGTTGAGGTGGCTCGGGCATCTGATTAGGATGCCTCCTGGATGCCTCCCTGGTGAGGTGTTCCGGGCATGTCCCACCGGCAGGAGACCCCGAGGACGACCCAGAACACGCTGGGGAGACTATGTCTCCCGGCTTGCCTGGGAACGCCTTGGGATCCTTCCGGAAGAGCTGGAGGATGTTACTGGGGAGAGGGAAGTCTGGGCTTCCCTGCTGAAGCTGCTGCCTCCGCGACCCGACTTCGGATAAGCGGGAGATAATGGATGTTTTCAGGGGTGGAATTGTTTTTTTTTTTGGTTTGTTTGTTTTTCAACAAAAAATAAAGAATAAGGGTTTACAGAAAATTCCAACAGACCTTCTTATACTGTTTGGCCAAACTTTGCAAGCCTTAGTGGTTTAGGTCAATGATCCAGCAATCTACTAAGAACATTTTTGGAGAATTTGCTTCATACTAGCATGGTTACGTTATTTATTCAATTTGTTGGTTGCAACTTCACTAACCAGACAAACCATTATGACAGCTTGCCTATATCCAATGCAGGATTTGCATCAATTGTACGACCTTAACAGATAACTTTTTTTTTTCAACTTTTTTTTTACCATATTTTGAAAACACAGATGCAAGTAAGGTTTTGTAGATTAATTATTTTGCGCCGCTAATTCCGTATCTGCCCTTGTTTTTGTTTATCTTAACACATTATATTATGTTTCTTAATATATTCATATTAATATGAATATATTAAGAAACATAAGTCGCACATATTATTTTCTTATTAATAATATGTAATATGGTAATATAATCAGTAATATTTATGAAGTAAGGGTTAGGTTCAGGCGGCACGGTGGTCGACTGGTTAGCACGTCCGCCTCACAGTTCAGAGGTCGTGGGTTCGATCCCGGCTCCGGCCTCCCTGTGTGGAGCTTGCATGTTCTCCCCGTGCCTGCGTGGGTTTTCTCCGGGCACTCCGGTTTCCTCCCACTTTCCAAAAACATGCATGGTAAGTTGATTGGATACTCTAAATTGCCCATAGGTGTGATTGTGAGTGCGGATGTTTGTCTCTGTGTGCCCTGCGATTGGCTGGCAACCAGTTCAGGGTGTCCCCATACTACTGCCCAAAGACAGCTGGGATAGGCTCCAGCACGCCCCGCGACCCTTGTGAGGAGAAGCGGTACAGATAATGGATGGATGGATGGGTTAGGTTCAGCAACAGGTGGATTTTATTTTCTGAAACGTCACAGCTATAAATTACAACGCATGGTGAAATACAAACTGAACAAGCTTTTATAGGTCAAACAACAAAAATGAGAACATCGCAAAAACCTGAAAAAAGTAAATACTTTTTTTTTAAATCAGCGTCAAAAATACATTTATAGACACATGAAGCCATCTCTGATAAAAATGTTCTGGTGACCAATATAATGTTAAGTTGTAATTGAAACTGGCACTGGTATTTCTATGTTAATCATTGTGGTTATAGTTTGCAGTGGTGTAGAACTTCCCAGAAGAATGTGAAGAGCTATAGACTCGCAGTAATAGGGGCCTTGGTTCCATTCCATCATGAATTGCTCTTGACACTGTTTGTTTGCATGTGCCTCTGTGGATTTTCTCCAGGCGCTCAAGTTTCCCCAACAAACAAATCTGGTCAGACACCAAAGTTATGACAGAAGATCTGGATTTGGTCCTCCTGGCGTGAAAAGGTTTCCACCTGCGCCCACTGCACCAGGAGGGTGCATGTGCCGAATTTGCCCTGGTACCTTTAATGATGAAAAGTACTTAAAGAGGAGGTCAACCCCCCCAAAAAATCTTTACAAGAATATGTTCTATGCAGGCGCACTAATCGAAACATGGCATTCTGATTAATATTGTGTTTGTTTTTGTGTGTGTTTGTCATTTCTGTCGACTGAAAATGACATCACAGTTGCTCAAGGCTCAGGTAATGACCAATCATGGCTCAGCTTCGGAAAACAGGTGAGTCGTGATTGGTCGTGACCTGAGCCCTGAGCAACTGTGATGTCATTTTCAGTCGACAAAAGTGACAAAATGGCCGGCTCCTGACATGGTTAAAAACATGTGGATTTTGCTGTTTAACTCGTATAAAATAAAAAAACATAATTGATCAGAATGCCATGTTTAGACTAGTGAAGGCGCATATAACATATTGCCCAGATTTTGGGGTGTTGACGTCTACTTTAATGCCTAATATTTTGGTTACCTCATTTAGTTACATGTGAGGGTCAAGAATATTAGGACCAGCTCTTAAAATAAGTAAAACATTCAACAACAGACGTTAGAATATTTGACACAACTCTGTGAGTTGGTCGTATTGGTACAGTAGGTCTACAATATGGTTTTTTTTGTGTGCGTGATCATTAGTCATTTTCATGTTTCAAAAATAAACTTGAGATTATTTGAGACTGCTTCCATGCTGGAAATAACACTTTAGAAGATGGTTACGGTAACAAAGCAGTCACAGTGGGTTGTGTTTGCAGATGGGGAGCCATTTGGGCAATGTATAGTTTTCACTTAACATGCATATATTAGGACTAAGGGCGAAAGCCAGAATAGCATAATGAGCATCTTGTTCATGCATGTCACCATATTAAAATGTACTATTGCGGCCATGTTGATTGACAGATAAAATAACCGAGTGGGGTATGGCCGTTGAGAAAAATCACTGAATGGAAAAACAACGAATTTAAGATCTTAATTAGGTCTATCTTAAATGACAAGCGATTGGATACTATTGTTTCATTATATTAACATTCGTCCATCCATGCATTTTCCGCATTGCTTACTCTCAACATTATCCAAACCGATTAGCTCAAAATTAAAAGACGAAATTACACAATTCACAACACACTCCAAATATCAATGACCCAACGAGTAAATTATTAACCAATGGTTTGTTTCCATGAGATTGCTGATGTGTGCTACATGAGATCCCTGCTTTTGATTTATCATCGTTACTATTCGTACACCATCGGCTATTTCCATCGCACTTCAGCTTCATCAGCAGCGCTTGATCATTCCAGGCGCATCAGTAGCACTTGTTCGACGCCACTGGCGGCTCGGGTGGAGTCGCTGTTTGTGCAGTTTGATAAAGAAACGCGTGCAGCAACCTTTCGTGCGTGACCAGCAAATCACATATCACATTCATTGCTGTGACTCGGAGGAGGTTTTCGACGCGTGGCGTCATCGCATCCAATTGAATCATCTGATGGACATAATGGTCTTTCACGTTGGCCAAAGAGACAAGGTGAGATGCATGGTACACGGTGAATGATTAAAAATGCTTAATGTACGGTGATATATAGCTAGCATTGTATATTTGGTTCAAACGTTATCTTCAGGCAAAAAATGTCACGCTGTGTTTACGGCAAGCTGTCTTCGCGTCTTGCATTCCAATCAGACGCCGCATATAAATACACTCACCTATGACGAATATTTTCCCCCGTTGCTGGTCTGCCATGAAACCAACGTTTTCATTCACATGAACAATATATTATTTTCGGCATCATCCCATGTAGAGATCTATATTGCTCGTGAGCAGTCACATAATTTGTAAGTTTCAAATATTTAGTCTTCATATGCATACGTGTAACATATATGTAAAATGTGCGGTCATAAAAGAGATAACATGTCCACTCTTCTTTCGAACAAAAAAATCAATTGGATGTGCTTTTTTAGATGGTGGGCGTTATTGTCTATTCCAGCAAAGAGACTTTAAGCACACGTTATCAATCAGGTGCGTTGCAGCAAGGAGAGCTGGAAAACAGGCAGGACACTGGCCCTTGAGGACCGAGTTTGGACACCCCTGCTATAGGGGGATACCAAGATGATTTGATAAGGGGTGCACCTAAAATTGAACTTAGTGTATTATATTGGCATTATAACCAAACACGAATACGACTATTGCCTGACGTGATTACAGTACATCTATGCAAACGCATAGGTTTTTGTTAGCAAGGATAATCCAAACGCATCAGGTGTGGACAATTATATATATATATATATATATATATATATATATATATATATATATATATATATATATATATATATATATATATATATCCATCCATCCATTATCTGTACCGCTTCTCCTCACAAGGGTCGCGGGGCGTGCTGGAGCCTATCCCAGCTGTCTTCGGGCAGTAGGCGGGGGACACCCTGAATTGGTTGCCAGCCAATCGCAGGGCACACAGAGACAAACATCCGCACTCATAATCACACCTAGAGGCAATTTGGAGTGTCCAATCAACTTACCAACTTCTCCGGAGTACCCGGAGAAAACCCACGCAGGCACGGGGAGAACATGCAAACTCCACACAGGGAGGCCGGGGCCGGGATCGAACCCACGACCTCTGAACTGTGAGGCGGACGTGCTAACCAGTCGACCACCGTGCCGCATATATATATATATATATATATATATATATATATATATATTCACTGATTCCTTCGTGACGTGGCAGTATGTTCAGTAAATCCCGCTTAGATCTGACGTTGGCTGCTGATTGGTCGATCGCGAAGATTGACAACATTCGCATGGCTGAGCTCAAATTAACTGAGAAAAAAACGAATCGCTTCAGGAAATGATCCATTCACTCACGTTCACTGAAAAGATTTGTTTTTTTTTTAACGAATCGTTCGCGAACTACCGAGTCCGTTGTCCCATGTGAATGTGAGCTCTCAATGTTATACTGCTCTGCTCCGTAGCTGATTAAAAAGCTATCATTCTCTACCTGCGTCATCATTCCTACCGGCCTGAAACAACGGTAGGAGAGATAATAAAAGTGGCGACGAGGACGTCTGGACCGACGGCGGTGTTTGTCCTGAGTTTCTGCGGGTCGCGGAGCTCCGGGTCCAGGTGATAGACGGTGCCATTCCCCGGTACCACGCCGTTTCGCGGGGAGGACTTTGCAATTGTGCGCAGAGGACTTAGCAAGATGCACGGAGGAGACAAGAGCGACGTAAAGGTGAAGGGACTTTTGACGCCACAGTGGACAGTTTGGAAGAAAACAGTGAAATAAGTGGCAAACCGATTAAACGGGCGCAATATGGCGGGAGTTATCGGCTCAGTCGGGCCCTTCAATAAGGACGTGGAGCAGTGGAGCTCGTATACGGAACGTTTTGGCTATTTTGTTCAAGATAATGGCATTGAAGATGAAAGGAAAGTACCTACGTTTTTGAGTGTGATGGGTCCAAAGACATTTGCCTTGCTGCGTAATCTGGTACAACCTGCAACACCAGGCAGTAAAACGTATGAAGAAATAGTGGGTGTTCCCACTGGACATTTTTCACCCAGGCCTCTTGTCATTGCTGAAAGATTTAGATTTCACAAGCGCAATCAAGAAGAGGGGGAGTCCGTAACCGTGTTCGTGGCAGCCTTGAGAAAGCTATCTGAATATTGCAAGTTCAAAGAGGTGTTAAATGACGCACTAAGTGTGTGGATTAAGAAATGAAGCAGCACAGAAAAAGTTGCTAACTGAAAGCGACCTGACCCTGGAAAAGGTTATCAACATCAGTGTTACAATGAAAATGGCATCCAAAGAGTCTCAACAACTAAATGCTACAGGAAGAGTGCACAAATTGAAAACAGTCAGAGCAGTCCTCAAGGACCGTGTTTTAGGTGTGGTAAAACAGGTCATCTTGCAACCACCTGCTGGTGTAACGAATTGGAATGTCGTCATTGTGGCAAGACAGGACATGTGGAACGAGCATGTCGGAATTAGACAATTCCAGAAAAGAATAAGAAAAAGGACAAAAGAGACAATGACAAATTTAGAAAGAAAAGACAAGTCCACGCTGTGAAGAATGACAAAAGCTCGTCCTCTGATGAAGAATTGAATGCGGATGAAAGCTCAGATTGCTATTGGGCTAAAACTAACTTGGAAGGGCATCCAGTAAAAATGCAGATAGACACAGGGTCTAAAGCAGCCCTTGTGTCATATCAAGTCTACAACAGGTGCATGAAGCATTTTCCTTTATGCCCTTCTGACACTGTTTTCAAGGCATATACAGGACATAAGGTGCACATTAAAGGTATGACTGATGTAGCTGTTGCGTGTAACAGTCAAACTGCTAAACTACCAGTGTATGTTACGAGAAGGAACTTTGCACCAATCATGGGGCGTGTGTCGCTGAAAACACTACGTCTTGATTGGCAAGAGGTCAGACAGTTGTCAAATGAGAATTTACAACTGCAAACCATCCTGGACAAGAATGAGGAGGTTTTTCGACCAGAGTTAGGTAGCATGAAAGATATCACAGTGAAACTACACATAAAACATGGAAGTAAACCAGTGTTCATGGAGGCTAGAACAGTGCCTTATGCCATTCGTGACAAAGTTGAGGCAGATCTGGAAGAAAAGTGGAGTTTTGGAACCAGTTACAACAAGTGAATGGGCAACTCCCATTGTGCCAGTACCCAAAAAGAATGGAGAAATACATACCTGTGGAGATTTCAAAGTGACTGTAAATCTAGTGTTGAGTGCAGAGCAATATCCGCTCCCATTGATTGATGATTTGTTTGCAAGACTGAGTGGTGGACAAAAATTCAGTAAGATTGACTTAAATCAGGCGTACTTGCAAATGCATGTGGATAGAGTGTCACGTGAAATGCTAACCGTAAATACTCACTAAGGATTGTTTAGATATTGCAGATTACCGTTCGGCATCACATCAGCTCCGGCGCTATTTCAGCTTGCCATGGATCAAATTCTCAGTGGATTGCGTGGTGTACAGTGCTATTTAGATGACATACTATGCACAGGACATACTATGCACAGGAGCAACCAATGACGATCTTCAAAATTTGGATGCGACACTGCAAACATTAAGTGACTATGGACTCATAGCCCTAGGGTCCTGAGGAAAATCCTCTTGCAAGGAAAAATGTGAATTTCTGAAATCCTCTGTGGAGTATTTAGGCCAGTTATAGATAAAATTGGCCTACATACGTCACCTTCAGAGATCACGGCCATGCACCTCCACCTGAGAACGTGAGACAGCTGAGGTCTTTTATGGGATTGCTGAACTACTATGGAAGGTTCATACCTAATCTAGCGTCAATACCAAAGCCACTACATGAACTGTTATGTCAAGACAAAAAATGGAAATGGACCAGTGATTGTCAAAAAGCATTTCAGAGTGGTAAAAATGCGTTGACCACGTCTGAGGTATTAACACATTTCAATTCTTCATTTCCAATCCAACTGGCATGCGACGCGTCACCCTATGGAGTGGGTGCTGTCATCTCTCATGTGTTTCCAAATGGTGAGGACAGACCAATTGCGTTTGCATCCAGGACATTGAATAAGGCAGAATCTAATCATGCTCAACTGTAACGAGAAGCACTGAGCATTGTTTTTGGTGTTCGAAAATTTCACCAATACTTATATGGAAGGAAGTTTACACTGCTCACAGATCATCGACCTCTGATGACTATCTTGGGACCGCACACAGGAATACCATCTCTTGCAGCTTTGCGTCTTCAGCAATGGGCTTTGCTATTGTCAGCTCACTCCTACGACATCAAGTATCGCAAGTCAGACTCTCATTGCACTGCAGATGGACTTTCAAGGTTACCACTCCCTGTCACAAAACATGAATCGACCGCAGTGAATCAAGGTTACCACTCCCTGTCACAAAACATGAATCGACCACAGTGGAAATCTTCTACTTCAAGAGCGTTGAAAGAGCGCCAATAACGGCGTCCCAAGTGAGGAAGGCTATACGGACTGACCCTGCCTTGTCCGTGATAATGGACATGGTAATGAATGGACGTTCAGTAGGTGATAACCCTACCCTGAAACCTTACCTTGATAGGAGGTGGGAACTTACTGTCCAGTCCGGGTGTCTGCTATGGGGAAGGAGGATGATCATTCCAGAGTCACTGCGTACTTAAATGTTAGAGCAGCTTCATGCAGGACACAGTGGAATAGTGAAAATGAAAGAGATGGCAAAAAGTTACTTTTGGTGGCCAGGGCTGAACAAAGAAGTCGAAAATATGGCCATGAGTTTATCATCCTGTCAGAAAACTCGTAACAATCCTCCAGCGGCACCACTTCATCCATGGGATTTTCCTCAGGACCCTAGGTATCGCATTCATATTGATTTTGGGGGTCCATTTGAAGACAAAATGTTTCTGGTCGCTTTTGATGCATACAGTAAGTGGCCAGAGGTGGCTATGATGAAATCCACGACTTCTGAGAAGACAGTTGAGGAACTTGGAGAAATCTTTAGTAGATTTGGTGCTCCTGTCCTACTTGTTTCAGATAATGGCCCTCAACTTGTGTCAAAAGAATTTGAAGATTTTCTGCAAGCCAATGGAGTACAACATATCAAGTCAGCTCCATACCACCCTGCAAGGAATGGGTTAGCACAGAGGTTTGTGCAAACATTGAAAAACGCGCTTAAAACATCACAAGGACAAGGAACCCTCCATCAGAGACTACATGAGTTTCTTCTCAAATACTGAACCACCCCACATTCAACTACAAAGGCATCAAGCCAGCCTTCTGTTCAACAGAGAACTACGGACGAACTTGGACCTTCTTAAACCTCCAGCGGTGAAAGACATTGTTCGGGCAAGTCAAAAGAAGCAAATACTGCAATGGGACATTCATGCAAAAGACAGATTTTTCACACCAGGAGACACAGTGCTCGCTAGGAATTATCAAGGCAAAACAAAATGGATTCCTGCGACTGTCATTGCCCAAACTGTACCTGTCTCCTACACTGTTCACACAAGTGATGGTGTTTGGCGCCGACATGTGGACCAACTTTTAAGTGCGTCTCCAACCACTCCTGAATTGTCTGTGACTATCGAATGTGACCAAAATGTTGACAAATATTTACCTGAAACCTATAATGTGTCTTTACCCGTGGGAAATTCAGTCAGCCCTACTGTTGTTCATGGTTCAGATACATCTGTGCAATAGAATGCACAAATTCCAGAACCTAGTCCAATAATTGACAAGACTGACGAAGCTCTTGAACGTCGCTATCCTACTCGGGGAAGAAAAGCACCTGTTCGTTTGAATTTGTAGATCAGAGATGTGTGAAGGATAGTTCTGAGTTGTGACTGTTATTCTAAGCAGTTTGAAAAAATTAAAAAAAAGTACATTTTGAGATATTGGGGTATACAGGAATATTGTAACTGGACATGTGGTAATGTTAGATTGGGTAACATTTGGAAGTAAAAAAAACCCCAAAACAATTCTAATTAGATACCGATACCACTTTTTGGGCCCCGATACCGACTCCGCCACCTGGCTGTGCAGTATCGGCCGATGCCGATACTGGCCAATGCCGATACTGCACCGATGCATTGCCATTTGAAAAATCAAAATATAAGCACTATTTTTCTTGTAATTCTAAAGAATTGCATACTCACTTGAATGTCAAATTATTCATATTCAAATCATCACTTGTGAAGTATCTGTTGTAATAGGGCTGCTCGATTATGAAAAAAATATTAATCACTATTATTTTGGTAATAATTGAAATCACGATTATTCAAACGATTATTTTTTGCTTCAAAACAAGAACAGGTTTAAACATGTAAAATATTAAGACAAAATTCTTTGAAACACTTTAATAATTTGAGTTCGTTTTGGACGTAACAATATTTATAAAATTATTTTAAAAAATTAAAAAGTGCAAATTTGTAAATTTAAGTATGGTTTCTTTGTATAAACAAACAGAGCATTGGAGTTAACTTGCTATGGACTTATAAATTGCCAAAGTAGTGAACTGCTTGGAGTAAAATGCCAATTTTGACAGAATAACAGATATGCTATTCATCCATACATTTAGACCTATGTCTGGAGCCTTTTTTGTTTTGTTTTAAAGTAATATTTAAGTAATTTGCTTCTGATAAATTATAAATTTAATATGCTGATTGGGTCAAACTAATTTAAATGTTGACTGTTACATACTAGTAATCCATACAATACTTCTAAGTTACAGTAGGCCATATATAAACTGTATTACAATATAATGACCAATAACATGTTTGCAAATTGCATTTGAAGCAATTTGAAACAAAAATAAACACAAAAATGTTGACTTTATAATATAGACTACAAAAGAAATGTAACTTAAGTCACAATAATAATGTATAGCATGGTTTCTATTTTTGTGCTAGTAAAAGTAGTGTATATTTGCATAAGATATGTTATTTAAAGGCGGCACGGTGGTCGACTGGTTAGCACGTTCGCCTCACAGTTCAGAGGTCGTGGGTTCGATCCCGGTTCCGGCCTCCCTGTGTGGAGTTTGCATGTTCTCCCCGTGCCTGCGTGGGTTTCCTCCGGGTACTCCGGTTTCCTCCCACATTCCAAAAACATGCATGGTAAGTTGATTGGACTGTCTAAATTGCCCCTAGGTGTGATTGTGAGTGCGGATGTTTGTCTCTGTGTGCCCTGCGATTGGCTGGCAACCAATTCAGGGTGTCCCCCGCCTACTGCCCAAAGACAGCTGGGATAGGCTCCAGCACGCCCGCGACCCTTGTGAGGACAAGCAGTATGGATAATGAATGAATGTTATTTAAAATAAATCCCTCGTGCCGATTGCGAAATGGAGTCTGTGCCCTAAACATTTGGAAGGCTTGACCGGGCAATAGATTCTGTTATCTTTTTGTGTCTCTCTGATGTTGATGGGTGGTGGTTGCTGCGTACAGTGTTTCAACGTTGCGCACGACGCCAAATCTGACTCTGTGTTTTCGTGCTTTGGTGTATCATCGTAAACCAAACGATGGTTGACTAGATTTGTTGCGTTACCGCTGGGTGCAGAGACAACTTGCACTTTATACGTCTTTGCTCACCGTCTTCCACAGTGAACTCAAAATTTAATAAGCAAATAAGCGATTTCGACTTGCCTTGCTTGTTTACAAGTCGTTCCTGTGGCGGTTCGTGTGCCATTTTTAGGTCTTTTACTCAGTTAAATCGTTGAGTAGGAGCATGTGCAGTGTGACTTGCCGGATGAGGGGTACGCGCTGGATGGCTGGCTAGCTTGCTAGCCAGCTAGCTTGGAGAGGGCGGCGCGGCGGAGTAACTCGTGAGCGCATGTCTCAAAACAATTCAAAATTAGTATTAATAATCGTGTTTTTACGATTATGCCAATTTTGTATTTGTGGAGTGTAATAATCGAAAATGTAATTGAATTTCGATTAATTGCACAGCCCTATGTTGTAACATATACACACACAGAATACGTGTGTTAAATAAACAGCCTATTTCCATAGCTCTTCGTGTGGTGAGAATGCGACATGGGCTAGATATTAACATGCCTATGCATTTGGAAAAGGCTCTTCTGTTTCCCTCCGGTGTGCGGCTCTCAAATATGCACGCTGCATTCAAAGAATGATACCAGTATCAATAACCAGCATCGGCGCTTCATTTGTTCGTACTCGCCGATGCAGATACCAGCATTTTAATGTGGTATCGGGATACTTGCCGATATCAATATCGGTATCGCAACAACACTACTTCTAATGTAAGGGGGGAGGAGATGTAGTGTATTTTGGTGTGCATTGAATTGCGTAGTTACGTGTGACGTCATTACGCAATGTGCGTGCGTTGTACCATGTGAATGTGAGATCTCAATGTTGTTGTTGTTGTACTGCTCTGCTCCGTAGCTGATTAAAAAGGTATCGTTCTCTACCTGCGTAATCATTCCTACCGCCCTGAAACAACGGTAGGAGATATAACAGTTAGGACATGTTTTTCATCTAAAGGCCGTATCTCACTGAGCAGCGAAGGCTTGCGAGGGTAGAATATTTTGGCTTCCGTTAGGCCTCGTAAAACATCGCAAACGTGTTTGCATATAGTTTTCCTTATCGCAAACCATTTTTTTATATCTTGAAATTTTGAACAAAATGTCCCTGTGAATCCATTATTTCGCTATCAGTGTTAACACCCTCGTTAGACTTTGTAAACTGTCACGAGGCATGTCATCAACTTTCTTTTTGATTCAGCAGTGCTAGAGACCACGTGACCATGGTTTTAATAAATGCATTATTTGTGTGCGAACATTTGCCGCTAGTGAGAACCTGTTGTCCACACTGATCATCACCTCAGTGTAGAGAAGTCAAGGCACTAAGAGGAAGACAAAGAGCCTTCCGGGTTTTGAGGATGTCGTGGAGGTTAAGGGACACTGGGATGAGCTTAACATTGGCACTTATAGGTTTGCATGTAAAAATGACATCAGTCCCAAAGTTTCCCCCACAAAAGACTGTAGTGATTTAAGGTAGGGGTGGGCGAATCGATCCAAATATCGAAATTAGCAAGCAAGTACTTGGATCGGATCGATACTATTGTCCTGGGATCGATACTTCGCTCCTCCACCAATTTCCTCAAAGCGTCGCTTCTCTGAGCAAATAGCATCCCTCCCACCTCTCTCGCCCAGCGCCTCCTGCTACTCTCTGAGGCCCTGTTTACACGTAGCCGGGGTTTTTGAAAATGGCGGATATAAGCCTGCCGTTAGCCCTATCATCCACACGCCCCCGGAGTTACGGTTGTTAAAAACCCCCGGCTATGTGCAGACAAGGCCTGAGTCTCTGCCTGAGTGAGTGACTCAGGCACACTTTTAGCCCCTCCCTGGCAGAGAGCACGACGGGAGAGTGAGAGCGGCCGGAACCTAAAGCAATGGTAGAGCCAAACAAGAAGCGGAGCGCGGTGTGGACTTTTTTTTTTTACAACAACAGAAAAAGACAGTGCCAAGTCTGATTTGTATAATAAAGTGCTCCACTATTGTGGTAACACAAACATATGAAAAAAGCTCAACCTACAGAATGCAACAAGCTGCAAGCGAAGTTGAGGGAGGAGGAGGAGAGGGGAGCTCCCCAAGCCAGAACACCCCCGCGACACAGAGACAACGTACCCTGGCAGAGGCTTTTCAGCCCAAAAAAATCAACAATAGTTGTTGTAGTAGAAGTATTTTATTTTTTCTACTTTTAAAAGTTTTTACATTGTATTGTTTACACTATTTGAACTACGGACTTTATTTTCAAAACATTTTGCAATGAGATGTATTTTAGTTGTCATGTTGACATTATTTGTATTTTCTTTACATTGCTGCTTTTTGACTCTCTCGACTTATTCTGAAACAGCTGTTGTAGTAGAAGTACTGTATTTCATTTTTTTATACTGTTAAAGTTTGTATTGTAGTTATTTACTAAAAAATAAAACATATATATATATATATATATATATATATATATATATATATATATATATATATATATATATATATATATATATAAAACATAATATACAAACTCAAGGGGATCATAACATTTCCAAGCAAAATGTATCGGTATCGTATCTATCTGTATTTACTTGGTATCGGATCGATACCAAAATTGCCAGTATTGCCCACCCCTAATTTAAGGTCTTTTTTATGATTAGATTTACGACACATTTGCGAAAAGGGGCGTGGTTTATGTTATGTTTTCGGTCCCAGCGGTCACGCGAGGAAGGCATGCGTGGTAATATTGCTCGCTTTGACAGTTCTGTTGTCCAAAACGGCGACCGATCGCCACCAAAATGCAAAGGCACATTACTACACTTGTCCACTTCAACCTGCGAAAGTATAAAAGTGTACTGCACAATAGTTTGGATTTATTGACATAAAACGTGATCTCATCATGATCACCTCCACAAAATCAAAAGGTGATTGCTCCACCACTTTCACAAGCTGAAGCGGACAAGAGCATGAATGCGCACACGAACCCTGACTGGTTATATTTCGGACATTAAGCGACGCTAAACTCGTGTCTCAGGAGGGAGAGAGACGGTGGCTTGCAGCAGCAGGCAGATTGGAGCCCTCCGCTAGGATTGGGACGGCTAATAGCGGCAACTAGCTTCAGGCAGGATGTTTAATTTTTTGGTAAATTATGAAATTATTTTTGAATTTGTGTTTCCTTGTTTTTTTATTGTATTGAATATTAAGAATGGCATAATTGTGGTTGTCTAAGGAAGATCTGAACTTCATATTATTTAGTTTGTCATTTTATTTGAATATACAATGTGTCGGAACAGGAGGATTGTGCTCAGTGGGAGAAATATTCAGGCCCAGCCTGATTTTTCCAGGCCCACCCATTAGCCACGCTCTGGCTCCGCCCCTATCCGCCCTGCGATTGGTTGGTGACCAGTTGAGGGTGTACCACGCATCTCGCCCAAAGTTAGCTGAAATAGGCGCTAGCACACCCATGACCCTGGTGTGGATAAGTGATACAGTAATGGATAGAAGGATGAATTTTCATCATTTTTAAATGTATTATCCCTTTTGTCAGACTCAGGTTATTTCTGTGAGCACAGTGAGTTTTTCTTTCATTGAAAAAGGGGAACTAACAGTTTTGTCCATGTGTGTATATTATGTCAAGGACAAACTGTTAGAGGAGAAAGGGGAGGTCGAGCCTCACCCGCATTATGAAGCTCTCGGTCAAGTCCATTTTTTTGGTGTCATAGGCCAACTATTGGACATAACATGTATGAATGTGATAGAATGATTGTTCTTCCATTCTTTTTGCCTGACATTTTTTTTCAGAAATTTGCCATATTTTGTTAAAGAACCATCCAGCATAATATGTCATCACAGCCTCTCTCTTTTGATGTATTTTTTATCTTACTATTTATTTTTCTGCCTGTCTTCCCTTTTTTGGTAGGTTATGAGACACTGACTATGTTCTCAAGTCCTTGTAGTCTCACTTCTAACAAGTCAGTTCTGATGGAGAGTTCTTACCATTACCAGGTAAAATCCATTATACTGCATACTCTTTTGCCATTATACAACCAAAATTTTGGTGATCCTTGCTCTGTGTTTATCCTTAAGCAACACAACCGGTCTACTCGCTGCTCAAGAACAATGACACATGAAGAACTATGTTGGAAATAAATACTAAAATGTGTTTAAAAAATAAATAAAATAATTAGTGCTGTCAAACGATTAAATTTTTAAAACTAATTAATCACAAAAATTTCCACAATTAATCGCAATTAATCATATTTTTCAACAACAATTTTTTACAATGTTTGGAAGAGTTATTTACTTGAGTAAAATCTTGGAATTAAAGAAATAAAAGTATATTTCGATTCAAAGACTGTTCTAATAGCTTTCTTTGCCTGTAAAATAAAACAGTTGAACGATACACCAAAGACATACAACTAATATGGTATTTGAATTTGGCTGTGCAAAGTGCGCAAATTATTTTGGATTTCTCCAATGAGCCATCAAGCAACTTTTTTAAGTAAAACTATGTAAAAGTCCGTCTTTGTGACAGTGACTCTCCTCTAAGTTTGGCTGCACAGAGAGCAGAGGTAAGCTGCTACAGGAAATAAATAAAACTGAGTTAACTGAGTTATGAAATTTAAATTAATCTCCATAGTTAATGCTTTAATTTTGACAGCCCTAAAAATAATACATTACATACAGTTAG
This sequence comes from Filicampus tigris, assembly GCF_054856515.1. Lineage (NCBI taxonomy): Eukaryota > Metazoa > Chordata > Actinopteri > Syngnathiformes > Syngnathidae > Filicampus > Filicampus tigris. The sequence continues at coordinate 17,223,713 of NC_141232.1, read as the reverse complement.
TATATCTGCATCTTCATCTTGAAAGGTCTAAACCAAGATTCATACCTTTTTTTTTTGTGAAGTTGTCATGCTATCCTTGGCTTGCATATGTTCTCTCGTGTATCTTAATTCAACACTCAAAAGTTATGTTCATACAACAAAAGCCTGCAATTTATTGTACATTAAAATTTTACTTCATGAAAAAGTAATAATAAACATGCTATTTAAATATATAAAAACTGAGTGTTATTAATTCTTTTATCTTTTGTAGCTTTACTTGCTTTTTTCACAATTCAAAAAATGGTAGGTGAAATGTCTTCTGATTATGACAACCAGAGCAGTCCAGTTGCGATCGATTAAGTGACTTGAGAATGAATGAGAATATCCACAAGCAATTAAAAAAAAAATCCCCACATTTGTTAATAAAGGTCTCTAATATTCTTTGGTGAAAATGCATAAAGAATAATTACAGCACATTTAACGTCCACTTACAACCCTAGAATCAGTCAGTACTGGGAGCGTTTAGTTCTGTCTTAGGCGAATTAGCCACTGCTCACTAAGCCCACCTGTACAGAGTACAGCTTTGTTAATCATAATGATCGGGGCGGCGCCAGGGCATTGAATGCAACTAGGTGAGAAGAGAAAACAGAGGATGTATCAAGACAGTAAAACACCATTACGGTAGTATTTTCATTGTGGAGTCAACTCGATCATCAAGCTGTCAAATTCAACTTGTCAATCAATGTATACAATCCTTAGTGAGTCAAGGCACATTTTACATTAGAGAAATCTCATGGCACACCCTCAAACAAAAATGTCTCAAAAGGTCTGTACAGTGAAACCCTGCAAATTGCAAGGGATAAGTACAGAGCCCTGCTGTTAATAAAATTAATAAAAAGTAGTACATTGAATAAGGATAGACCGATTATCGGCCGGGCCGATTATCGGCTCCGTTATTTGACATTTTGAAGAATATCGGTATCTGCCTTTTTTAAAAATCTGATGGCCGATAATAAATCAATTTAAAACTGTGTTAACGTCAAGAAATTATTTATGTAAATTTTAATTTAACTTTATAAGACATGCTATTGACCCTGGTAGGTCCCTGAACTTTGTTAGAATTTTACAACAAAGATGTATATTGTCAAAAATGTATAATAATAATAAATAAATAAAAACTCAACAATATGCAAATCTGAAAAAAGTTCTATAAACATATACTGTACTTGAAGATGTTTAAACAAATTTAAGAGTTTGAATTTTTTTTCAGATTTTGACACCATTATTTTCCTTTTCGTTGAAAATTAATACCGGCTCCAAATATCGGTTATCGGCCTCCTTGACTACTAATAAACGGTATCGGTATCGGCCCTGGAAAAAACATATCGGTCTATCTCTAAAATTGACACGTACCCAAAACAGTTTGTAATAGACTAGAGATGCCACAAGATGACAGCAATATTTTTTCTATTAAACAAGGCAAAAGGCCTGACTAAATGAACTTCCTCCCCTAACTTCAATAATGTGGTTCTTTTTTTTGTCTCTAATATTGATGTCTTTCTTTTTGTAGAATAGAGAGGCAAAATTGGACCTTCCTGTTATTTTGTGCACACAGCCTTATCCAGAAAGCACCGTGCATGTTAAGGAATTTGAGCAGAGTGAACTTGAAAGCTGTATTGAAAACGGCAACGTCTCTGACTTCCTGGACACTATTTGGCAAAAGCGGTCAGTTACAGTATAACATCTGAAAGGAACAGAAACACTGAATGAGTGAATATAAACATGCATTTGGTGTTTTTTTTTTTTTGCTCAAAACAACCTGAGTTTTTTAACTTGTGCATCTCTGATCTCCAGGGAGGAAAAATTTGAAGACTATGGTGAAGGGAAAGATGGAGATTACTCTCCAAGCAGCCCAATCCAGGAAAATGAATCACAAGCGAAATGCTTCTCAAATTTGGGATCCCCCCTTCCATCGAGGTTGGTGGTTAAAAAGCAAACATTCAATTGCATGTACTTTAAGGATAGAGACAGATGATGTAACAATAGAGCAGTCTAGGGGGTGCAACTGGCTGGTGTCAGTTATTGAAAAATAAAAAAACAACTTTCATTTCTAACTGCATGAGCCATAATGTGGATGGATGTAATTGTATTTATACAGTCGTGCTTTGACATACAACATTTTGTCGTCATGTTTATGTGGTGCCAGTTTTTTTTATTTTTTTTTTTATTAAAACGTCAGAAAGAAATGGTGGTTTTGGGGAGACTAGAACAGATTGATATTTCATTTCAATGGGGATTATTGATTTGATATACGAGTAAATGAGTTTAGCTTGGCCACAAAAGGAATGTCACTCCTAAGTCAAGGTGTCATTTTCTCCTCCATGTTTATACCGCCATTGTATTTCCCCATCACCTTGTTAAGACTCAAAGAGATTTAAGGGCTCTATTTTCATAGACAGTGCATGCACAAATGCCGACATATCTTCATTTTTAAGTCTGTCTTGCGCCTGTTTGGAAATTTGGCTGATTGTTGTGGGCCATTCTCGGCGCAGTGAGGGTGTGTCCATGTGACTGCCGCATCTGGCTGGAAGTCGGTCTAAACTTACGCCTGTAACTTTTGCCACAAAATAGACCACTTGTCTAATGGAATTTGGGTGGATTTGATCCAGGCACAAACAAACAGATGCACAAGCTCTGCGGACATGTGGTGGATGTCATAGTATGTCAGGTTCAACTAAAGTGAAAAAAAAAAGTCGGGATCCCAGAAGCATAGACATGAACAAAATTTGGATGAAAACAGAATTTATTACACAAAAACTTAGATAGTGACAAAGTACAACAAAAGAAGCATATAATATGTAGGCAAGGAACTACTAACGGAAAACCAATAAACACTATCCTGAGCAAACAAAGCAACGTGGAACGAATACTTGCACGCTTGAAACACAACGCCGGCAAAAAGGCAAAGAACTATGAATCAGCATTAACTATGACGTGGAGCAATTATAGTGAGCAAAAAAGAATGATCCAGCAACCACTTGCCATTGTCGAAGTCCTTTTAAAGTAGGGATAGACCGATTATCAGCCGGGCCGATTATCGGTGCCGATATTCAGCATTTTGACAAATATCTGCATCTGCCTTTTTTAGCAATCTGAAGGGCTATAATAAATCAATTTCAAACTGTGTTGAAATCAAAACAAAGATATGTGAAAGTAACTTTTCTGTCATTTTGAAAAAAGCATATCGGTCCATCCCTATTTTAAAGTCCCATGATTGGAATGTGCAACAGGTACTGCGCTGGAGAGAACGTCCCTTAGTCAATCATTGCTGGGAAGGAAAAATAACAAAAACATAACAGGCAGAGAGCCCAACCATGAGAGTATTCCATTCATAAATATGACAACAGCGTCTATCAAACCCTGTGAATCATTGTAGAAATCTACTCATTGAACACATTATTATTATCATTATCGTCACACTCCCGATCACGGGGGGATAGATACATGAGATCCACAGATGTATTTAGTTACCAGCAGCTCATTTTGTACTCGATGAGGGTACCTGCTTAGGTTGTCTGTTGCCATACCAGCTAAGAGCTCTGGTCAACAACTATCGCTGTTTTCTTTTCCCAACTGAGGTCTCTATGTGAGATGTGAATGCTCCACAGTTAAAGGGAATCAGAGGAGCCCCTTTGTTTGGCGGTAAATGGTTGGCTGTGTTCAAGCCCACACGGTCACAAACCACTCTTTTTTTAAATGTGCTAGCATGCGCACCACTTCGAAATTAGCAACACCCAGTCAAATCCGCCTCTGCGCAAATTTATGCGACTTCGCACGTTGGACTTGCGCTGGTCACAAAAATGGAGCCCTGTATGTGTACTCCGCTTAAAGCAGAAGTCAACCCAATATGTTCTCAGCAGGCCTACTAGTTAAAAAAACAGCATTCTGATTAATTTCGTGTTTGTGGAATATAAGTTAAGCAGCAAAATGCACTCGTTTTTAGCCATCTCTGAGGGCAGCCATTTTGTCTTTTCTCGACTGAAAATGACATCACAACTGCTCACAACGACCGATCACGGCTGACCTGTTTTCTGAATCTTAGACGTGATTGGTCATTGTGAGCAGTTGTGATGTCATTTTCAGTCGGCAGAAGACAAAATGGCCGCCCACAGAGATGGCTAAAAACGAGTGCATTAACACTTGTTCCACAAACACAATATTTATCAGAATACCCAGTTTCAACTAGTGGGCTTGCATAGAACATATTCTTGAAAAAAAAAATAAACGTTTGCGTTGACTTCCCTCTTGAATGTACTCTCTCATTGATTGACCAATGATGAGTTAACTGTGGATAATTTTGTATCTTTGTAACTGCAGTGGAGGACACAAAACTCAGAAAATGCGGCAACTGTATACCAGTGAACTGCTGGATATTAACTGTTCTCAGTGCTGCAAGAAAGTGAATCTGCTCAATGACTTGGATGCTCGCCTTCGAAACATCAAAGCGAGCAGGTTAAGTATATGCACACATACAAGCACAGATCCAATGTTTAGCTTGAGCTGTTTCATTTTCTTAACTGTTACCAAAAAAATCATGTCTCTAAGTGACAAGCATTCAGTTATTGCTGTCTAATGAGATTTTTTCAAATGCAGCAACAAATGACAATTTTAAAGGAATCACTACACCCATTAAGATACTTAAAAACCTCTTTGCAGTTTGCTGTTCACAAATTCACCTGGAGTATTATCATTTTTTTCCATTGTGGAACCTATCCTCAGCTATTTGCTACAAATAAACCAAAGAAAATACCACCCCTGTTTGTGGTGTTTGTGTTCTTTTTGTCATGCCCTAAGATGTCACAAGATGTTGCAAAGCCTTGCATGATAGGAAAGTGGTTTTCATATGTTGGGGAGGAGCTATGTTTAGCCAAGGTTGTTAGCGGGAGAAGTTAATATATGCACGTGTATGTTTTTGCTCTGGTAAGTGGCTATTAAAAACCTCAAGCTGAAGGGGTTTAAATGGTTTTGGGATCATAGCTTGTGATGCACACTATATACACACTATATACATATATATATACATATCAGGGGTGTCAAAACAGTGCATTAATTGCAATCAATTAATTATAGTCATGGTTTTGTTTCCTAAGAAAGCGTTTTTTTTTAAAAATTGCATTAATCAAATTTTTAAACTCTAACTTTACTCTTTCTGTATGATGACGAGATCCATTTTGATGTGTGGGGCTTGAACACAAAAACAATGGTCAGTGTCGCACCCTGAAGTGGACACTGATTAGCTGTCATTGTGTTTGGCATAACCTGATAGGCTCCTATTGTAGATGGGAGGGGAAGTTCAGGAGCAGAGAGAAGATGCGAAAATGGAGGAGCATGTGAGAGTTGTTGGTTCGATGAAAACGCCCTGATGGCACTATTGATAAAGGCAGATTATGGCTTCTTTGTAAGAAGGACTTTACTTTACTATACAAAGAAGCAGTTCAAGCCTACCACATAAATAAAGTACAAAGTAACCAGCCGCGACGAAAGCCACAGATAATGATAGCAATGAAGACGCTAATGTAGTCAAACTAAACTCAAAGACAGCCCGCTTATGAGCAAGTCTGCGACTGACAGCCACAACCCCATTTCACATTTCACTGACTGACAGAAACACGCCCTGCCTTGTCTTGTGTGTGTAATTCGGGAGAAGGTATGTATTGGTCGTAGGAAAAAAGTGTATAGAAATTTTGTTTTGTTAACTAACTGTTAACATTTCGCACATACGTTTGCATGAGAAGTATGTCCTTGTTTGGGACATCTTTGGACTGTAAAAATCCCTGCTAGCACCGACAACCCGGAATTGAAAGTCTTTTGTTTCCTCCTAAAATAACGTTGTGTTATTTTGCAATAATTATTTTATTGCAAACCAGCAGGTTAGCAAGAACTCCGTCACTAGAAATGGGCAAGATACGTTAAAATGTTGTTCTAAAACTCCACTTTAAAATTCTATCCAGTTCAAGATGATAATGTAGGAGAAACAGAAGAAGTCCAGCAATTGGTCCAGCCAGGGGATTTCGACCCTTCAAAATTTCCCTGCAAGTCTACTTAGCGCGTCGAGTGCGTGGTTCGCAGTCCAAAAATCACACTCCTCCATTGACCATGCGGTGCAGCCCAGCGGTGCAGCCCAGCGGTGCAGCCCAGCAGTCACCCCAGCAGTCACCCCAGCAGTCACCCCAGCCGTCTCATGCGCCGTGTTGCACCTGTGCCCGCGCCCCGCTGTCTGACACAGAGGGGTTTAAGAGCCCAACTAGTATACCCTGTCCTTCAATCACAGTCCCTTGGCCCAGGCTGCGCACCTGTGTCTGGCTGCAGTTAATCGTTGCCAATCAGTGTGTCAACTATGGGTCAGGATTAGGACCGAATCACCTGGTGATATCCTCCCCCACTCAAATGTTCTCGTCACGAGGACATGTGTTCAAGAGGTCCATTCACCATACCTCTGTGGCGTACGGCACAATTCGAACCCGCTGTGCACACGCTTCAAATGCACCAGTAGTACTCACCCAACTGTGTGTGCTTACTTGCATTGCAAGCCCCGGGGTTGGGTTTGTCGTATTGTATGTATAATTATTTGGGTCCAACAGACGGCCAGAAGTCGCAGTCAACAAGTTAATTATTTTCCACACTTCCCCTCCTTCACACTTCTGGCCTTCAAAATAAAAGCACACCAGCAAACCACTATACACAGCAGGTTTTCTACGGTGTATTTACGGAAGTAGGGAAGACGAGACAGAAGAAGTGCATGAACTCCACCTTGATGTGCTGGCGTCATCCTTGAGTGCTGCGCGCAGCTTGACTATACTCGTGGACACAAGTTGTTTTGAAACAGTTACGTTCCAAGTCGGGGGCGTTGCTTCAAAAAGACAGCAACAACAATGGATGCCTGCTACAACCATAAAATGACCGAGATGACTAGACGATGCATTTAATTTTATTGCAAAAACGATCTAGGAGGTGGGAACGTGGGTGAGTAGCTTCTTTTTACACATACGCCGCTGCCAAACTAGTTTGCTTTGCAGCAGCAACGAGTTGCGTGGCGCATTCTCTTCTCCGTGTGGGAAACTCATCGCAACATGTGACATAATGGACCGATCAGAGCAGCAACAATTCCTGATGTGTGCATGGCTTGTGTTGCAGAACAACAGCACAATGCGTCGGTCATGTGAATCAATGCGGCAGTTGTCGCTCTCACCGTTGCGGGAGTAGAAAGAAGCCTAAAAAGAAGCCTTTCACCGAGTAGGCTCGGATGAAATTTGGCCGCCTCGCTAGCATGTCACACGCATAAGGGCCGATTAGTGGGCCGGACTAAAATCCACTTTCGGCAGTTATTCCAAATGTGCACTATGAGCATCGGGGGTGGGGGGCGGAGGAGATGTGCTTGGGACAGTGCAATCGCACTCGTCTTTGTATCTGCAAAATTGTTAAGCATTACAGTGTGGAAATTTGACATGATATTAATTCCACTTCAAACATAAAGCATCAAGTGGACATTTGGGTGATAGTAAAACTTCTGACACCCAGATGGTGCATTTGTTACATGTGTAAATGATAAGGCATCGAGGAGTGATCGCTCATTACCCCAAAACATTTCTCAATCTTCTCTCTCCTCGATGGAATTTCTGGTGGGAGGTGCAAACTTGTAAACAGACATGCGAGGACTGAGGAACGTGCAATTAGAGTAAAAGATTAGACGTTTGACATCACCCAGAAGTGATGTCATATTATGTCCAAATATGGGCAAAGGGATGATACCGGAAGTATGACATCACCGACTTGGCACGATGCCATGGAGCCAGGGCCAGGCCTGTGATGTCATCAGTTGTCAAAAGATTGACGAAACAGTTTCTCTCTCTGATTTTATTTGCACAAAATTGTAAAATGGTGTCTAAATTTGTTTGAAATAACCCACCTTTCTTTTCTTGTGTTTCAGCCCCAGCAGAAGTATATCCAGCACAGCATTCGGACAGTGAGTCATTTTGCAAATGTATTTGTTTACTATGGTACAATAATTGCGCTTTAGTTTGCAAAAGGTGCAACAAGAATAAGATACATGTTTTGCTATGGCAAAATAGGCCTTAGACTGTATATCAGCACTACTCAATTATTTTCTTTTACACCCCCGCTTGGACGAAGAAATTTTTGGTGCAACAAGAATAAGATACATGTTTTGCTATGGCAAAATAGGCCTTAGACTGTACATCAGCACTACTCAATTATTTTCTGTTACACCCCCGCTTGGACGAAGACATTTTTGGTGCAACAAGAATAAGATACATGTTTTGCTATGGCAAAATAGGCCTTAGACTGTACATCAGCACTACTCAATTATTTTCTGTTACACCCCTGCTTGGAAGAAGAAATTTTTTTGTCCCCCCCAACTCAACGCCACGACTATAAATAGTAAATAAATAAATTTGTCTATGTAATTGTTATAAGCACATCCCTACATAACATTGTTACCTCAAGAAAAGAAAAAAAAAAGTAAAATAGATCAACTTATAAAGAATAACAAGGTCACTGATAGTGTAGTGGTACACACGCCTGAGTTGTGTGCGGGCAGCGTGGGATCGATTCCCGCTTAGTGATGGTGTCTGTGTGTACCCTGCGTCTGGCTGGCGACCAGTTCGGGGTGTAGTCTGCCTTCGCCTGTTGACGGCTGGGATAGGCTCCAGCACCTCCCCGCGACCCTGTATAGGATAAGCGGTTTGGAAGATGACATGACATAAAGAATAACTTCACCAAAATATATCTCTGTCTTTCGTCTCATCCCTGTTAATTATTTCTCCATGGTGTCATCCCTTCATGGTTTATTCACTGTACTTCACTATTCCAAGTGGACGGTGGGTAATTCTCAGTGCTCTACATTTATCCTCCCTGGACATTCGGAATCCCCTACAAAATGGCGTATCCCCACAGTAGGGCGCGAAATAGGGAATAAGGTGGACATTTGGACACAGCCCAATGTCTCCCGAGCTAATGCTACCTGCTCGCACTCTGACAATAAAAGCGCCACTGCAACCTGCTGTAGTGGATGAGCAATTACACTTTATTCTAGTACAGAAAAAAAAAACGTTCCCTCATAGGCATAGCATTGTTAAAAAATAAAGATAACACATTCCAGACAGAACTAGACAAATTAAATATTCAAACTGAAAATCTAATTTGGTTTCATAGTAAAATTTGTTTAACTTCATAATTTCTTTATTATTTGTCTTTTATATTCCATTGCTGTAAACTTGACTTTTTTCTGGCAAACGAGAGTTGGATTTGTGGCATCCTCTCCTTTAAAAGAGTGTGTACCCTACCATGCTAAAAGTAGACCGTTCCTGTACAGCTTCAACTTTCGAGCATAAGCATGAAGATTTCTTACCAAAATCCACTGACACACTCACACATTTGAGTATTCCTTGAGCGAGTCCAGATGGCAAAAAAGAACACCTCTTTTCGTTAATTGTTTACATTAAATTTGACATGGTAAACAATTCTGAAATGTTACATTTTTAAAATTCACTGTAAATATGTGACTCCTCCATAATGGAATGGCGGATTAAAGGGTCTGTGAAAGCAAAATGACAGTTATTTCTAACATGTCTTCTCCTCCCTCTAGCCAACTGTTTCAGGCCAACCACAACGTGCTTGATTCCAGTCAGGGGAGCAGCACAGAGGATTTGTTCACAGAGAGTATTGACTCCAGTGACCTCAACATTACAGAGAAGGTACGGACTCCAACAAAATGCATTCTTAATAAGTGTGTTTTTGCCAATCAAGTTGGAGTTAAGATGTAAGTGGGCAGGATAGTTTGTCCTCTCATAATATTGTACGTAAAACTTGACGAGAACTTGATAGATTTTGTTTCAGCCAATATATGTAGTGTGGGGTAACACTGATGTGTCCTTCAGGTGAGTTACCTTGAGAAGAAGGTGACAGAGCTGGAAAGCGACAGTCTGACGAATGGGGAACTTAAGTCTAAACTCAAACAGGAAAATACACAACTTGTCCATCGGTAGGTTATTCAACACATTGTATGAATTTATTGTAATTGCCTTGAAGTGGGCACGTAAGTAGTTGATGCATTGTCCAGGGGAACCCCGATTTTAATTTTCAGTAAAAAAGAAAATATTGGCGTCAAAAAATAAATAACTCTTAACTTTGTTGAAACGTCTTTAAGCATATGTCCATTGAACAATTTTTAAGATTTCCATAATGTTGATTTTTTAAATTATTATTATACATTTTTTACAATATACATCTTTGTGATCAAATTCTAACAAAAAGTTCAAGGAGCACCCAGGGTCATATCAGCATGTCTTAAAAAGTTAAATGAAAATTTAAAAAAATAGCTCCATATTGTTTTCTACAGTAAATGAATTCCTCCAAAATTTCAAAAGGACAGAAAAGTTAAACTTTCACATATAGTTGTTTTGATTTCAACGCAGTTTTAAATTTGATTCATTATCAGCCATCAGATTTTTAAAAAGGCAGATGGTGATCTTTGTCAAAATGCCGAATATCGGCGCCGATAATCGGCCCGGCCGATGGATGGGGCCGATTGGAACCCCCCTTCGAACCATGTCAATACTGTAGCTCAAACAGCACTATCAAATGGGCTGTTTTAGCAGATTGGTTTTATATATCACTAACCCCACCATGTTCGGGTTTACACGTCACTAACCCAGCAAGAACGTCGCCATCACCGACAAACAACTGCGCAGGTACCGCAGGACAACATGGAATCCATAAAAACCCATGTACCAGAGAGTACAAAAGCAAAAAGCCTTTTTCTCTTCTCCCTTCATCCGAGCCACAGAAAGGCTTGTGGTTGGAGATTTTATGCAATGAATATGCCCAAACAACTCGCAAAATATGTGTTAGTTTGTGGCAAACATTTTATTGACGAATGTTTCAACAATTTGGTACAATATAAATGTGCAGAGCTCGGCATTCGTCAACACTTCACTATGAGTTCTCGTCTGTATTTCAGACCTGTTTGGTCAGACCCGAGTCAGCCAAACGACATTGAGAACACACTCCCGACACGCAGCCAAACAAATAAAAAATAACAGTGTTGTATACCTTTCGGTCCCACAGATGCAATGTCATGTACCCCATTTTGTTTTTAGTTCACTGATCACCACGCTGTGCGTGTGTGTGTCTGTTATTTTTATTTGAGATTTTTCTTTATTCGGTGGCGTGTCTGCTTGTGCGGCGCCTGCGTGTGACATGAAAATTATGTTCTCAATGCCGATTGGCTGTCGTCGACGAGGGACGGATTGAGTCCACGTCGGTAGGCCGGAAACACTGGCCGAAGGTTCTGATTCTGATTAATATTATGTTTGTAGAATATGAATTAAGTGTCAAAATCCACCTATTTTTAGCTATCTCAGGGGGAGGCCATTTTGCCACTTCTGTCGACTGAAATTGACATCACAGTAGCTCAGGGCTCAGCTAACGACCAACCATGGCTCACCTACTTTAGACTTAAAGAAAACCTATAACATGATATACGGTAGTCTGTTATTTAATCTAGGAATATCTGTGATCAACAGATGGGTCTGTAGTTGTACTAGGGCACTATCTTCTCTTGTTTCCTGAAATATCTCTACTGGCCCTTTTATGAGGGATTTTCAGGTCGTGCACATTCCAAGACAAAATATTCAATTCAACCATAAATCAGTTGGTGGAAATATATCAACAGCAAAAATATAAATAAAAATAAAAATACCAATTATTTATGATAATGCAAAAGAAAGAAACATTGGGAGCTGCCAGGGCCTAGGATAATTCACAAACACAAAATCTCTCCACCACTAAAATGTGAGGGCTCACTAAAGAGCTTCATTAATTGTCAAACAAGTCAAATAGGGTTAGGTTATAGGATGCAGAAGTTAACCAGTTGAATATTAATCCTTAAAAATGTCTTTAAACACATTCTTAACTCTAACCCGACTGTGTGTAAGCGGTGTAATGACACATTATGTCACCGATGCACCTCATGCATCACTTTAACATGAAAAGGAAATCACTCACTCATGTATTTTAAAACATCTATCGACACACATAACACTTCACTTTTGGGGTGAAAAGTCACAAGCCAACTGGCTAGCTGCTGGCTAACTCAAGAAGCTAATTTAGCAATCTCCATACTGTTTCACTGGGGCTTCTTGCCAAACATCACAAAGAGTTGGGCCAAATGCATGGAGCCACTCACAGAAGATCCAAGTCAAAATCCTTTGTCATTAAAAATCTGTTTGATATAGATTAAGAGTACTGTAAAACCAACAGCAGTGGAACAAAAACCAATCAAAAGTTCTTTAAACTTTAGGGTGTAATTTTCAGATTTTTTTGTAGAGCTCAAAATTGTATAACTTGGGGTTGTTTTGGTTCAAAGCTCAATACCAATTCTACTTATATAATCTCAGTCTGTATTATTGATAGCGTGTAAAGAACAGTCAAACAAAATCCATTCTGGGACAATGGTAAACCCTCATTTTGGTTGGATAAAAAAAACAACAAAGAAAATAATGTAAATGTGTTTAATCTTTTCAATACTTAAACTGTTACTATAAAAATATATGTTATTTATGTACAGTAAATGTTTTTAGCAACCTCATTCAACATGATTTGTATGCATTTATACCAGTGTGCATGAACTTGAGGAGCAGATGAAGGATGTCGAGTCAAAGTCAGATCAGAGTCTTGAGGAAGAGACGAAGAGGCACTGTGAAGTTTACTGCAAGATGGAGAGGGAAAGAAACACAGAGATAAACTTCCTGTGTAACAGGTAAAATGCTAACAAGTTGCAAATGTTTGAAACTGGTGCTTACTTCTGATTAATGATATGAGCAGAATTGGGCCGTCCGTCCCGGGGGCGGAACGGTCTGTCCCTCCGTCCCGGACGGACGCACATTTTTGGGACAGAAGATGAGCGGGCGACAAGTTTTAAAAAAGGGACGGACTTAGTAAGGGCGGAGGTGGATTTTAGTCCGGCCCACTAGTCCTTCATGAGGGTGACGTGGTCGCGAGGCGGCCAAAGTTCATCTCAACCTACTCGGCGAAATGGGCAAACACAAAAATTGCCTCCAGACACTCCAATGCACCACTTGTTACCCAACTGTGCGTACTTACTTGCCGGCGGGAAAGCTGTGCACTGCACACGTTTAGTCTGCACGGAGGGGAGACGAAAAGGAAGGAAAAGAAGAATGAGAAGAAGGAGCGCTAGCGTTTGACTGCTGGAAATTTGAAACCTGAATGCAGCAGCCCCTTCATTCGCGCACATCTAGGGTGACCATATTTGCGCAAAACTGTCCCGCATGTTAATGATTTTCGATGCGTCCCGCAAATTGACTCGCTGTCCCGCATGTCTGATCGTCAGGCACCAATTTTCAAACGTGCGTCTAAAACCTTCTTTTTTATCGGAGGACAAGCTCTCGTGTGCTGAGAGCAGACGACACATAGTGGAGGCTATTATGGTCTCGGGCTCTTTGTGTGTGTCTGCGAGACTGTGAGAGGCAGGGGTATGCTGTCAATCAAACAGCCAGGTGCACATGCAGGCAATAGTTGTTTTTAAAGATATGCCTACCAAAAACAAGCATTTTAGCAACGCGTTCCATACATTTGTGATGAATTAATATAAATTGAGGAAAGTATGAAGGCTGCAAAGAAAATGAAATGCAGTGACAACAAGGTCTGGGAACTCATTGTCGGTGGGTGAAGCCAGTGAAAGACGAGTCAGATGCTGCTGTTGCTGTTATGGACAAAAGTGAAAGACTTGAGTTGACTTTAATAAGCTGAAGCGGACAAGAGCATGAATGCGCACACGAACCCCGACTGGGTTATATTTCGGACATTTAGCGACGCTAAACTCGTGACATGTTGAAGTGGTCATTAGTAGGGATGTCCACATAAATTTTGGTGCCAATTGATCACCATTTTTGGACGTTATAAGCAATGAAAGTACAATGATTTCCAATGGAGAGTTTGGAATCGGTTACTCCTGTGACTCCGGCCGAACAGGGATAGCACGCTAGGGGGCCATTATCCTCATTAACAAGGGGCGTTATTCATGGAGTCATTTATATCCCAATTTCTCCCAAATTTATTGATAAAATAGAAAATGACAACTATTTTCATTTTCCTGATCAAAAAATATATAAAATGAACTTGGTGAAAACATGGCCATCCCATGGGTCCCACCGTCCCTTTAAGACCCACACTAAGTAGGAGCCTATGACTGGCCAAGACTATTTCTTTGTGAATGCTGTTATTATGTACAAAAACAGAATATTGTGATGTTTTTGGGGGTTTTTGTTTTAGCTCTTTATTTTCTACAGTATCGTGAGCTTTTTATGTCACAAACCTCCCCACAATATCGTAATAATTATTACCGTATCATGACCTTTGGATATTGTGACATCCCTATAGTCTAGAGTATTTTCAATACAACTCAATGGTTTGTATGAGGGCTGTTCGATTAAGCGATTTTGAACCGAAACCGAATATTCTGGATCAAACGATGTTAAAAACGTTCAAATCGGCACGTTCGATTTTTTTATTTTTGGTGTATCTAAGCCACCGTAGTTTCCTCTGCATTTCCGCTTCCTCCCACAAGCGCGCATTCGGGAAAAACTACAACACCATCCATGGCTACCGGCGATTCTGCTATTTGCTCAAGCAAGTGAGCGTTTAGTTATTAAATCGGGCAAATATAGATTTGTAGTGTAGTGTAGTGTGTGCCCCGCATGTACAATTCAACCCGTGAGCAAGTAACTCATCATCTGAAAGGCGTCACTTTTTTTCTCCTGACCTCTGGCCAGCCGGTGCATACGTACTTTTAAGCTTGACAGTGCATTGTATTATTGAGTGACAGTTTTGCACTAATCATTGATTTATGTTTAAGTAAGACCAGGGATAAATGTGAAAGGCTAGTCACTAGCTGGTTGGCAAAATGACTTACTGACAGACTGTTTGGTTTACAGATTTGACTACATTCTCTCATGTTGATGATTTCATTTCAGATGATATATGCACTTTCTTCTTTCATTATTGGTTTAATTAAGAACAGATCTGAAATCTATTGTGCAAGTAAAATGCTGTTAATCTTAATGGATTGTTCTGTGTGTATTAAGTTAAATTGACTGGCTTTTGAGTTCAAAAAGAAAAATTAAGTTTAAATAAAAGACCTTCAAAATACTTCATTTTCCTTTATTTTTTTAGTTTACAAAGAAATCCTAATCGTAATCGTAAAATGGGTTTTGAGAGAAAATAATCAGGATTTTCTTGTTAGGCAAAATCGAACAGCCCTAGTTTGTATGATGCAGAATTGGCACCTTCTCACGCGGACATCGCAGCTACGCAGATGAGACCGTTCCGCTGCAGAAATAGAATAGAATAAATCTTTATTGTCCACCAGGGTGGAAATTTGTCTTCGGCTCACCAAGCATGGTAGCAATAATGATATGATACATAAAATTAAGGAGAAAGAAAATACAATAGAATACATATAGATAAAATTGGGTACATCATAACCACTAACAGTGAATTATTAAGAGCAGTTCACATCATAGGACTTTGCAGACCACTTCAGAAGTAAAATCGATGACATAAGATCCAGTCTTTTAGCCCGTCAAAACACAAGTTTTAATAAACCCGGACAATCATATTTACATGAGGAAACACTGGAAAGTTTTGCCCTGGTTGATGCAAGGACACTTGTTCGAGTTTTCTCCCAGGTAAACCCAACAACCTGCCTTTTGGATCCAATTCCCACATTTCTTTTTAAGACATTTTATGGATTTTTTGAAGAACAAATTTTAAATATAGTCAATTGCTCTCTTCAGACAGGCGTCTTCCCCGCTGCCTTTAAAACGGCGGTGGTGAAGCCCCTTCTGAAGAAGAGCGGTTCTGACCCGAGCGTTTTTAATAATTACAGACCCGTATCCAACTTACCGTTTTTAAGTAAGATTTTAGAAAAACTGTTTTTCATCCAGTTGAATCATTTTTTAAATACAAATAATATTTTGGAGAAATATCAATCTGGTTTTAGGATGAACCACAGTACGGAGACTGCTCTTTTAAGGATTTTAAATGATATTAGGTGCACTGCAGACGTGAGAAAACTCACAGTCTTGGTGCTACTGGATCTAAGCGCTGCTTTTGATACAGTAGATCACCAAATTTTATTAAATAGACTTAAAAATCTAGTGGGCATCTCTGGTACTGTTTTTGACTGGTTTTATTCCTATCTCACAGACCGATATTTCTTTGTAAGTATGGATACTTGTTCCTCTAAAACTCATGAAATTAAATGTGGGGTTCCTCAAGGTTCGATTTTAGGCCCCCTACTTTTTAATCTTTATATGCTTCCCCTCGGGGATGTCATCAGGGGACACGGCATCAGCTTTCACAGCTATGCTGATGACACGCAGCTGTATATTGCCGTGTCTCCTGATGACACAGGACCCATTGATACCCTTTTAAATTGCATTTTAGATATCAAGTCATGGATGGCAGATAATTTCCTACAGCTCAATCAGGACAAGACTGAGGTTTTAGTTATCGGTCCCGAAGGTCAGAGAGAGAAGCTTTTACCAAAACTACACATTTTTAATCCCTCACACTGTGTGAAGAACCTTGGTGACTCAGTTTTATTCCTCATATTAAAAATGTAACCAAGATTGTTTTTTATCACCTTAAGAATATCGCCAGAGTCCGCCCGTTTCTCTCTCAGGCTAACACGGAAGTGCTGATGCATGCCTTTATTTCCTGTCGTTTAGATTACTGTAATGCCCTGCTCTCTGGCCCCCCGAAAAAGAGCATTTCACCACTGCAACTACTGCAGAATTCAGCCGCTCGGCTGCTGACGAGAACCAGAGGGCGGGAGCACATTACGCCAGTTTTGAAATTGCTGCATTGGCTCCCTGTGTGTTTCAGGATCGATTTTAAAGTACTTTTATTAGTTTATAAATGTGTTAATGGTCTTGGGCCATCTTATTTATCTGATTTGCTTTTATCATACCAGCCCTCGCGGATCCTGAGGTCCTCTGGCGCCGGCCTTTTATTTATTCCAAGGGTGAGGACCAAAATGCATGGCGAGGCTGCATTCAGCCGTTTTGGTCTTCACCTTTGGAATAGCCTGCCAGAGGATGTCAGGTCTGCAGAGACTGTTGATATTTTTAAGAGGAAGCTCAAGACACACCTTTTTAGTTTGGCTTTCAACAACTTTTAAATAATTTATCTTTTCTTTTGATTGAAGGTAATTCTATGTTTTGCTTTGAATGTTTTAAAGCACTTTGAGTTGCATTTTTATGTATGAAAAGTGCTATATAAATAAAATGTGATTGATTGATTGATTGATAGGTGTGGGCCGTATCCTATCAGTGACTTTGCAGAGTTAAGAATACTAATAGCGATGGGGACAAAGGATTTCTTAAATATGTCCTTAGTTGCCAAAAGGACTCTGTAGCGTCTCCTAGAGTTTAATAGCTCCAACTGGTTAAAGAGGGGATGAGAAAAGTCTGACAGGATACTCTTCTCCGTAAAAGGTTGAGTCAGAGGCTTTTGAGGTTTGCCAATTATTTTGCTTGCCACTGACAAGTCCTAGAGAGTTTGTTCTTAAGTCTGCAGTTTAGGTGACCATACCAAGTAGGAAGGTGAAAGGTTAAAACACTTTCCATATAGTTTTATAGACAAGCTCCAAAATCTGTTGACTAACTCCAAGGCCACAGTGTTTTCTGAGGAGATAAAGACCCTGTGTGCATCTCTTCGAAATAAACTGTTTCCAGAGATCAGCTGGGAGTCTAAAAATGTCAACATGATGACCATCAAGCGAAACTGGTTCAGTTTTCCAATCTTGTTTTGAGCAGATGACTTAGCTCTTTTGTTTCAGCCACATTGATTTTGTTTGAAGTGTCTGAGTATAAGACAAGTAGGCTGCTTCACCTACACGATCTTGTTTTTCAATCAGACCAACTATAAGGCCATGCCATCCACATACTTAAAGAGACACTTGGGTGAGCTTAACATTGGCACTTATATAATAGGTTTGCATGTAAAAATGACATTAGTACTAAAATGCCCACCTCAAAAGACTCTGTAGTGATTTAAGGTCTTTTTTGTGATTAGGTTTACGACAAATTTCCCCGCCCCCAAAAGGGGCGTGGCTTATGTTCTGTTTTCGGTTTCAGCGGCCTACGTCACGCGAGGAAGGCATGCTTGGTAATATTGCTCACTTTGTCAGTTCTGTTGTCTAAAACGGTGACCGATCGCCACCAAAATGCAAATGCGCATTACTACTCTTGTCCACTTCAACCTGTGAAAGTATAAAAGTGTTCTGCACAATAGTTTGGATTTATTGACATAAAACGTGATCTCCTCATGATCACCACCACAAAATCAAAAATACCGAGGCGATTGCTCCTCCACTTTCTCAAGCTGAAGCGGACAAGAGCATGAATGCGCACACGAACCCCGACTGCTTATATTTTGGACATTTAGCGACGCTAAACTCGTGTCTCAGGAGGGAGAGGGACGGCGGCTTGCAGCAGCAGCAGGCAGATTGGAGCCCCCCGTTTCGGGGTAGGATTGGGACGGCTAATAGCAGCAACTAGCTTCAGGCCGTTAAAACAAAAGGCGATAGCACAACAACATTAGCTCCTTACTGTCCGCCCAGCGTGTGGAGGTGAAGATGAGCCTGTGTCTACATGTCACCTCGCAAGCGTGCTGTGTCCCTGCTTGCTTGCTTGCAGCCGCCACCTGCCTGAGTGAAGCGGCGTGAGAGTGACGAAAGCCCTCATCGAACAGCGAACAAAACGTTTCGGCGAGGCTGACTGCACAGACGAGTGTGGCCGCATTGGAACGTGCCATTTCGGCTGTTATCTTCCAAATTGGACGGCGCGTTCTAAGTCGAAAAACTGGGTCCATTCCTCATCCACGTGTGGACGTCTACTCATTCCCACTTGAGTCTCTGTAAATATCCTGACTGGTGTTTAATGCCTCGCACATTGTAACCGTGATCAGCAAAGAAGCTTTTTTTTTGTTTTTTTTTTTAACAAAGAAGCAGTGTGCGCTCGTCCAAGCCTAAATCTATGTAGCTTTACTGACTTCCACATTTCCTCATTCTCATATAAATCAGCCACAGAGAGGTTAATCCTTTTGATATGTTGAAGTGGGCATTAGTAGAGATGTCCACATTAATATTGGTGCCAATTGATGGCGGTTTTGGACGTTATAAGCAATAAAAGTACAATGAGAGTTTGGAATCGGTTCCTCGCGTGACTCCGGCCGAACAAGGATAGAACGGTAGGGGGCATGGCCATTGTGCTCATTATCAAGGGGCGTTATTCATGGAGTTACTTATTTCCTAATTTCTCCAAAATGAATGGATAAAATAGAAAATGGCAGCTCTTTTCATTTTCCTGATCAAAAAATATATAAAATGAACTTGTTAGTGAAAACATGGCCATCCCAGCCCCACCGTCCCTTTAAAGTGGAAGTCATCCCAAACATATTTTTTTAAGAATATGTTCTATGCAGGCCCCCTAGTTGAAACACGGCATTCCGATTAATATTGTGTTTGTGGAATAAGTGTTAATCCACTCGTTTTTAGCCATTTCTTGGGGCGGCCATTTTGTCTTCTGTCGACTGAAAATGACATCGCAACTACTCACAACGACCAATCACGGCTCAGATTCAGATAACAGGTCAGGATAACAGGTCGGATTGGTCGCTGTGAGCAGTTGTGATGTCATTTTCAGTTGACATAAGACAAAATGGCCACCCCCAGAGTTGGCTAAAAACAAGTGCATTTTGCTGCTTAATTTATATTCCACAGACGCAAAATGAATCAGAAGGTTCTGTTTCAACTAGTGGGCCTGCTGGGAACATATTCTTGAAAAAAATATGTGTGGGTTGACTTCCGCTTTAAACAATTTAAGATAAGTGTCATGGCCCATAAATTAATTTGTAAAAAGTGAGAATAGCATCGGCGAAAGAACACACCCTTGTGGACAGCCAGTGCTTACAGTGAGCACATCAGACATGTTCCCCATCTGTGAGTGGCATGAGAGAAAGTTCTTGATCCAAAAGACAAGCGATGAGATAATATTAATATCAGTGAGCTTTTTCAGAAGGATATGTGTCTTCATTGAATTAAAGGCAGAGCTAAAATCTACCAACAAAAACCTGTCCTATTCTTTGGGGTGCATAAGATGTTTTGTCACTGTTAAGCAAAGTCAGCACAGCATGCGAAGGGCAAAAGGTCTAACATAGCAGCTATAGTGGTCAAATGATTGGCTAAAACACGCTCCATCGTTTTACACAGAGTGGAGGTTAATGCAATTGGGCGAAAATCATTTGGTATGTTTGCGCATGGCTTTTTAGGAACGGGCCTAATTACCGCGAATTTCCGCAATTTTTGGTACTGTGTGTATATCTATTCAGGGCTGAAACAGCTTTGTGAGAACTCCTGTTAGTTGAGGAGCGCAATCTTTGAGAAGGTGGGCTTTAAGACCATCTGGACTAGTGGTTGTATTGGGCCTAACTTGGGAAGACATCGTCCCTGCTAATAAACGGCCACAGACTGCATATTAAAGATTTGTTTTTTAAATTGTACAGAAGTATACCTGATACTGACCTGAACATTTAACACAACCAACATTTCAAACATGACAAAAGTCATTTATGTTTCAGTCTGTCAACTGCATTTTAGTTTGACGAAAGAAAGCGCAATGGGTGTAATAAAGTGCATTGAATGATTTAACGTTTAAAGAAAGATGGGATAAAGTCAATAATTAATTACAGAAAGCCTCATTTTTTCCCCTGCAAAAATCTCTACACCTATTATTGTTTTTCCTTCATTGGCACATTTTACAGATGAGCATTCTGACAAACAAGTGTCCTTCCTTTTTGCGGCGGATCTCCAAAGAAAAAAATCCACTAGTCAATCAGACAGTCAGTGAATTGGTATCACCTGTGGTTGGTTATTGTACGCTGTGCAATGTCAAACTGGGTGCACATAAATTGTAACCCACAGTTGTAATCAGGTAATGCAAATATACTTACAAGTTAAAACAACTCCTTCGCTGGTCCTCGCAGTCTCTGTTGCAGGACGGGTTGAAAAGTTCCGAGGTGCCAACAGACGTTCGGCTTGAAGATGCTGGACTCCAATTGGCCTTAACTTCTCAGCTGTCATGAGATTTAGTCGCATTGGTTCGATTTTGCTCAACTTGAGTAACAAGGGGGAGAGGCAGATATGTGTGTGATTGCCCGTTGGATGTGTGTGATTGCCCGTTGGCGTGAAGGCAGCGCGTCCGGTGCATAGTCACCCCTATTCCCATGTTTGCAATAATTTTACAAGCATACTTTTTTTTCTGTAGTAGGTTTATATTTTCAATTTTAGATGTACATACATATATACATACATATATAAATATATATTACTTTATGTATTTACTTGTATAATAAAAATAAACATGTATAACATGCATTGTTTTAACACTGATGTATTATATTTTGTAGTATGACTTTATACGTAATCATGTTGTGCAAATAGCACAATGTTTTGTTTGTTGTTCTGATTCATGTCACGCCACACCCGCCTTCCCCATCGCTTATTGCCCTTTTACACCACAGCCTGCTGTCTGCATTGACTCGTGTGGGATCACTTTGTGCAAATGGTTAAAAACGCAGACGGTGTGACGGTCTGTCAACTAGGTGTGCCAAATAAATCAAACTTTGTATATGAGACGTTGCCGCGGCCCGGTGGTTGGGGACCCCTGCTATACAGTATACCAAACGCAGGAGGGTAATAATCTAGATTTGTTTAGATTGTATATGACATATATTCCATGCTACTATATTGAGCACATCATGGTGGTGTTAAATTATTTTCTCTTAAAAGCAGAGAGTAAAGAAACACTGAAAATGTTAAAGAATAAGGGAGTTTACGCCTGTTTTTGTCGACACCATGGCGAAAATGAAGCAAACACATCAGTATACATTAAAATGAATAGTGATGCAGATTGAGCAGAGGACACTCAAACAGAAGAAACAGAGGCTGTAACAGTATGAGGATGCAGTGATGGTTGTGAGGCTTTTTTTTATCCATGTAATTGTTTCCATCATTTTGACTCACATTTAATGACTTCATGGATTGGCCTGTATTTGTTGACACACATAGGATACAGCAGTTAGAAGAAGAGAACGGAGAAATGAAGACAAATGTGTTCAGACTCAAGTCTCTGGCAGAGAAACTGGACCAGGTGAGTAGTATTTATTATATTTGACGTGGTAATTGAAAGGATTCATGTTTTTTTTCTACCATCACTGAACTGAGATTTTTTGGTGATTTGTTTTTTTTTAAGACAAGGCCCAGTTTTATTTTAATTTCAAGTGCGTGGGGGGGTGTGCGCGCGAGTGTGTGTGTTTGTGTGTTCGAAGACCGCACACAGGATTCTGAAGGCCTTGGTCAAATTACATTTGCATGGCTACTAGCATCGTCAATTCGTCTATAACTTCTGGTCTGTACTACCGGTCGACCTACGTGGTCCCAGTCCGTCCCTTGTCGGCAACAGCCAATCGGTGTCGAGAACATAATTTTCATGTCACATGCAGGCGCCGCACAAGCAGACACGCTGCCAAATAAAGAAAAAATATCAAATAAAAACAACTGACATAGACACACACACACACACATACACAAATTGGTGATCGGTGAAATAAAAACAATATAGGACACATGTCATTGCGTATGTGGGACCAAAAGGTACGGAACCACTGTTTTCCTTTTTTTTTCTTTATTTGACTGAGTGAGAGGAATGCATGTGACGTATGTCCGTTCTCAACGCCGTTTGGCTGACTTGGACTGACTGGGCGGGTCTGAAATATAGACGAAAACTTAGAGACGGACTAAAGCATATAGACCAGGGGTCGGCAACCTTTTACACTCAAAGAGCCATTTCGACTCGGTTTCCACGGAAAAGAAAACACTGAGAAAACACTGATGTAAAATGTATATATATATATATATATATATATATATATATATATATATATATATATATATATATATATATATATATATATATATATATATATATATATATATATATATTATATAATATATGATATATATATTATATTATATAATACATGATATATATATATTATATTATATAATATATGGCATGACGGCTAGCATGTCTAATGACAGTGCGCACACCAAATTAACTATTACACATGCGACAACTGCCGCATTGATTCACATGACCGACGCATTGTTCTGTTGGCGACAGGTCTGCAACACATGCCACGTACCCATCAGGAATTGTTGCTGCTCTGATTGGTCCATAATGTCACATGTTGTGATGACATACAGTTTCCCACATGGAGAGGAGAGAGAGGATGCAGCAGGCAGCTCGTTGCTGCTGCAAAAGCAAATTAGTTTAGCAATAAAATTAAAAACATAGTCTAGTCATCTCGGTTGTAGCAGGTACGATATTCATTGTTGTCGCTGTCTTTTTGAAGCGCGCCCCCCGACTTGGAACTTAACTGTTTCAAAACAACTTATGTCCAGGAGTATATCAAGCTGCGCGCAGCACTCAAGTATGACGCTGCCACATCAAGGTGGAGTTCATGCACTTCTTCTGGCGTCTTCTACTTCCGAAAATACGCCGTAGCAAACCTGCTGTGTATAGTGGTTTGCTGATATGCTTTCATTTTGAAGGCCGTGAACGAAGGGTAGTGTGGAAAATAAATAACTTGTTGAATGAGACTTCTGGCCGTCTGTTGACCCAAGTAATTCTACAATACGATAAAACCAACCCCGGGGCTCGCAATGGAATTAAGCACACGCAGGTGGGTAAGTAATAAAGTACTAGTGGCGCATTTTGAAGCGTGTCCACAGCGGGTTCGAATAGTAAATTAGCCAGCTAATGATCCTTAAAAAGCTTCTGCCGTTAGCATCTCTCCCGCGGCGGCGTCAATCACGGACACTTTTTTTTGGGGTGAGGGTAATAATTTTTAGGAATAAGGGCGTGGGGTCGCGGCCGGAAGGGTACCCAGGTCAAGGGTGGAGGGTCGTGGCCGGACCGGCAAAAAAGGGTCAAATGCCCAGCTCTGCTATTACAAGAGGCAGAAAAAAATCCTCTAGCATTTTTTGGGAAGTATCCAAATTACTCATGGAGTCATTTCACCCCTAGTTGTCAAAATGCTCCCATACATGCGACTTAACATGATCGACAAGGCTTTCAAGTTCACCTTCTGCTATTATAGTGAATGTGGACTGATCATGTTGTTTACACATGAATGTGCATTGTTTTTGTTTTTTTCTTACCAACCGATCCACGGGCCATGTGCGGCCCGAACCGTGATGCAGGATCGAAGATGATTCATTGCACCACTAATGGTAACTCATGGAAGCTGAAATCTTATTGGACAAACAACTGGTAGCTTCACTGCCTAGACACACGCTATGAAATCAGGACAAAAGACTGTTGGATGTTTCATTTCATGTCAGACATACATGAATCATCGAGGTGGACGGCGGTCCCCAAGTGCCCACTTCATAGTGGATTTGATCACCTTAGCCAACTTTACATCATCCACCCACAGAAGTCTGCTTGCAATTCTTTATAAATGTACTTTGCATTGTTCGATCTCCTGCATGGACTTACGAGAGGAGCCGCTTCCATTGGCTGCAATCAAGTCAGCTGTGTTCACACAAACAGCAGGACAAATGCCCGTTTCTAATTGTGTCAAGCTGCGTGCATCTTTGAAAATTTAAAACTAGTCTAGCCTGCCCGCATGTGCAGATTTACGCCATGCCATGGCCAAAATTGCGCTGGGTACAAATATAGTGACCCATGATTTAGCTTTCACAAAACCATCCATCCATTATCTATACCGCTTATCCCCACAAGGGCCACGGGCGTGATGGAGCCTATCCCAGCAGTCTTTGGGCAGTAGGCGGGGGACACCCTGAATTGGTTGCCAGCCAATCACAGGGCACACAGAGACAAACAAACAACCACATTCACAATCACAATCAATTACAAGCATTTTAGGGTTCTCCCATTTTCATGGGCTCAAAAAGGTGTTTGGGGACTTCCGGTAATGGTGGGTGAGGAGTAGACGTGTTTACTCTGGCTCCCTATCTACATGCATAGTATTACTCGAATTACCCGTTCGTGTTACAAGTAACACACAAACCTGCTCTGGAATGACTTCCAGGACAGCTAAACAACAATCTAAGAGGGACTCGCCACCCAGGGAAGACGGCTCTGGCATTAGCATTGACATGGCCGCGCTAACCAAGCTGCTGGAAGACCACAAGCCCGCTCTTTCCTCTGAGCTTAAAACTGCAATCTCTGCACTGGACTCGAAGCTTGACGTTGTGCAAGCCACTTTGGCCGCTCATGGACAGCAGACCTCTTCGCTGGAAACTGGTGCGAACCCTGTGAGCGACCGTCTTGATGCTTTGGAGGCGACCTGTGCGGAGCTAACTGCTATCAAAGTTGAAAGCTAAAACCTCTGACCTCGAAGCGCGAAGCCGCCGCAACAACATTCGCATTATCGGACTCCCGAAATCGATCGAGGGCCACAACGACTACTTTTTTCGCCTCGTTCCCTGCGTGAGCTCATGTGCGAAGATGCCAACTCCTCCCGTTTTGGACCGCACTCATCAATAGCTAACAGCTAAACCCAGACACGGCGAAAGACCAAGGCCTGTTATCGTCAGGTTTCATAACTTTCAAACGAAGGAGATGGTCATTTGAGAAGCTCGAAAGAGAAGATCTGACATGAAGTACCACGGAAAACCCATCTACCTACATGAGGATTACACCCCCGAAGTCATGGCGCAACGCATAGCCTATCGGGACGTGATGCAGCAGCTGTACAAACGGGCTAAAACCTAGACCGGTTTTATCGCTGGCCGACACTCTTAACAATACCAGGCGGTTATTGAACATCATATGCTCCTCTTTGGACTCTAATCCAGCCGAAATCATTCTTTCTATGGATGCGGAGTAGGCATTTGACCGAGTGGAGTGGAGCTACCTGTTTTTTATTTTGGGAGAATTTGGCTTCGATCCAAATTTCATATCATGGATAAAACTTCTTTATACGTCCCCTAAAGCTAGCATTAACATTAATGACATGAAATCTGACCCCTTTCTGCTATCTCGCGGCACCCATCAGGGTGTCCTCTTTCTCCATCCCTGTTTGCGCTTGCCTTTGAGCCCCTAGCCCTGTGGCTTCTTAGTGAGCAGAAATTTGAAGGGATTTCTCGATTGGCCTTTCCAACAAATTATCCTTGAACGCTGATGACCTCTTACTTTTTGTTACAAATCCCGATACATCCCTTCGTGCTATTCTTGGTATTTTGGAACAATTCAAGATACTATCTGGTTATAAAATTAATTTGAACAAAAGTGAATCTCCCAATTAACTCACCTGCTGAGAGCCTTCCTCTTTCCATATTGCCTTTTAAGAAGGCGACCCGATTGAAATACCTTGGCGTTACCGTGACAAAGTCACACTCAGAATTATTCGCCATGAATTTTCAACCCTTACTTGACCGTTGCAAACTTGACTTGGCTAGGTGTTCTACTCTCCCTCTTTCTCTAGTAGGTCGGGTTAACCTTATTAAAATGATGGTACTTCCTCACTTGCTTTACATGTTTGAACATATTCCTGTATTCATTCGTAAATCTTTTTTTTCCACACTTGACCAGGAAATTACATCTTTCTTGTGGTGTAATAAACAAGCTCGCATCAAGGGGTCAACTCTTCAGCTTCCTAAAGCTCTTGGAGGTCTAGCCTTACCGGATTTCCGTAGATACTACTGGGCTCGTAATATCAACAAAATACTTTTTGGGAATGTTGACGTCACTCCCGATGACTGCCCTCATTGGGCCAACATGGAACTGTCCTCCTCATCACTCTCACTATGGTCAGTAGTCTGCTCTCAGTTGCCTTTTTCATTCAAGCGAGTATCACGTAACTCTGTCATACTTGAAACACTGAAGATTTGGAGCCAATTCAGAAGACAATTTGGTCTACATTGTGGGTCTAAGCTTGCACCCATCCTGTTCTGACCGAGCTTTTGAATCCTGGTCAAACTGTGGTCTGAAGACCCTTGACAGCCTTTACCTTGACGGCGTATTTCCTTCGATTTCTGACCTTTTAAAACAATTTATGCTCCCTCGCTCCCATTTATTTAGTTATTTCCAGATTCTGCATTTTGTCCAAAACCAATTACCTCACTTCCCGAATCGTCCCCCCGAGACCGCGATGGATTCTCTCCTAATACACAAAGCAACACAAAAATCTTTAATTGCAACACTGTATTATTCAATGTTTAAGATTAATCCAACCTCCCTTAATCAATTGAGGTATATCTGGGGGCAGGACCTTAATATCACAATCACTGACAAACAATGGGACCAGATGCTTAATCTTGTATATTCCTCATCAATTTGTGCAAGGCACCAATTTCTATAATGCAAGATTTTACACAGAAGCCATCTCACGAATGCTAGATTGGCAAAAATCTTTCTGGACAGATCTAACGCTTGTAATAGATGTAACCTCTCACCGGCCAATCACATGCACATGTTCTGGCCATGTCCCAAGCTTAATGACTTCTGGCACGCTATCTTCAACACGTTTGGGAAGGTCCTGGGTACTACAGTAAACCCTGACCCACTTACTGCCCTTTTCGGAATGCCTCCGCCACTCCTTCGGTCCAAGAACACTCAAACTATTATTTCTTTCACTACTCTGCTTGTGAGGAAACTCATTCTACTTATGTGGACTCACTCGTCCCCACCTACTCATATGGATTCAGGAAATTTTACAATGTGTGAGGCTTGAGAAGATCAGATTTTCCCTCAAAGGTTCCCTCTAGGCCTTTCACAAAAGCTAGCAGCCCTTCTTGCTTCATATGCCTTGCTAAGAACCTGCGGTCTGTCGGTCTGGGTGAGTGGCATTTTACCGGCATTGTCTCGCGGAGTCGAGCGCTTCAGCCGCCTTTTAAGCTTGAACACGTGGCTCCTACGCACTTGTGGCCACCTTGACTTTGCTTTTATTGACAATTTTAACCAATTCTGGAATCGCTCGTCTTTTTACCAGCCGGATGGTGTTCATCCGAACTCTCTTGGTAGCAAGATTTTAGCCGTTAACATCCACCATGTCGTTACCAATTCTACTCCTAGCTGACTCTTGTTTACCAATCATATTTCTTCTTCTACTCATAAATGCTGCAATGACAATGTCACTACCATCACCTACAGGCCAATACCCGCTGCTCACAGTACCACCACCCTCACTAGCTCCCCCTGCAGGCCCCCATTATCATTACCACCATCGGACAGCTTTCCCATTGAAACCATCATCCATATCACCATGAGCGCACGTCCAGCACAATAATTAATCTGGCCGTGCTGAACGTGCGCTCCCTTTTAAACAAATCTTTTATCATAAACGACCCGATTTTAGACAATAATTTACATGGTATACTTTTATCTGAGACATGGCTTGGTACAGATGCTCCAGTTGCTCTCACCGAGGCTTGCCCACCGAATTTAAAATTTTTATTTTCTACAAGGGATGGGAAAAGAGGAGGCGGGACTGCATAAATTTTTATTAATACTCTTTTATCAAAGGAGATCATTTTTAGCAGCTATTTATCGTTTGAACATCATGCCTTTGTTTTTATTCTCTGCATTACCGTTTATAGACCTCCCCATCATTCCACTTCTTTTATTACAGAATTTTCAGAATTCTTATCCATTTTATATTCCAGTTATAACAGGATTTTAATAACTGGTGATTTTAATATACACATGGACAACATCTCGGACCCACTATCCAGAGAATTTTTAAACCTTTTAAACTGCTTGGATTTTAAACAGCACGTCTTGCAGCCAACTCACAACAGAGGACACACCCTGGATTTGGTTATAACCTATGGCTTGTCTGCTGGTGTGTCCTCTGTTGTTAACTTGGCAGTGTCAGACCACTACTGTGTCTATGTTAACATCGCCAGTTTTAACCATCTAGCAGCCCCGGTGAGAACAGTGAAGAAACGCTACCTATCTTCTGAGGTGGCTGCAAATTTTATCAAGATCTTAAAAAATACTCCTGCTGACATTTTACCTGCACCCTGTGATGTTATTGTTGACAATTTTAACCTCAATCTTAAATCATCATTAGATTCAGCTCCACTTTTAATTAAAACAACAAAAACAAAGACTGTACCCCCGTGGAGAAACAATGCAATCAAAACATCAAAGAGAAAATGCAGAGAGGAGATGGAGAAAAAGTAAACTTACAGTACACTATGAAATATTATGCGAACAACTGAAATCCTACAATAAAAGTCAAGCTGGCAAGATCTTCCTATTTCTCAAACCTCATTACAGTCAATAAAAACAACCCCAGAGTTCTCTTCTCCACCTTTGAACTTTTAACTAGTTCTGATTTTAATAAGTCCCCACAGAGACCAACAGACGCTCTGTGTGAGGACTTTGCAGACCACTTCAGAAGTCAAATCGATGACATAAGATCCAGTCTTTTAGCCTGTCAAAACACAAGCTTTAATAAACCTGGACAATCATATTTACATGAGGAAACACAGGAAGGTTTTGCCCTAGTTGATGCTAGGACACTTGGTCGAGTTTTCTCCCAGGTAAACCCAAAAACCTGCCTTTTGGATCCGATTCCCACATTTCTTTTTAAGACATTTTATGGATTTTTTGAGGAACAAATGTTAAATGTATGTCAATTGCTCTCTTCAGACGGGCGTCTTCCCCGCTGCCTTTAAAACGGCGGTGGTGAAGCCCTTTCTGAAGAAGAGCAATTCTGACCCGAGCGTTTTTAATAATTCCAGACCTGTATCCAACTTACTGTTTTTAAGTAAGATTTTAGAAAAACTGGTTTTCATCTATCCATCCATCCATTATCTGTACCGCTTCTCCTCACAAGGGTCGCTGGGCGTGCTGGAGCCTATCCCAGCTGTCTTTGGGCAGTAGGCGGGGGACACCCTGAACTGGTTGCCAGCCATTCGCAGGGCACACAGAGACAAACATCCGCACTCACAATCACACCTAGGGGCAATTTAGAGTATCCAATCAACTTACCATGCATGTTTTTGGAATGTGGGAGGAAACCGGAGTGCCCGGAGAAAGCCCACGCAGGCATGGGGAGAACATGCAAACTCCACACAGGGAGGCCGGAGCCGGGATCGAACCCACGACCTCTGAACTGTGAGGCGGACGTGCTAACCAGTCGACCACCGTGCCGCCCGGTTTTCATCTAGTTTAATCATTTTTTAAATACAAATAATATTTTAGAGAAATATCAATCTGGTTTTAGGATGAACCACAGTACGCAGACTGCTCTTTTAAGGATTTTAAATGATATTAGGTGCGCTGCAGACGTGAGAAAACTCACAGTCTTGGTGCTACTGGATCTAAGCGCTGCTTTTGATACAGTAGATCACCAAATTGTATTAAATAGACTTAAAAATCGAGTGGGCATCTCCGGTACTGTTTTTAACTCACAGACCGATATTTCTTTGTAAGTATGGATACTTGTTCCTCCAAAACCCATGGAATTAAATGTGGTGTTCCGCAAGGTTCGATTTTAGGCCCCCTACTTTTTAATCTTTATATGCTTCCCCTTGGGGATGTCATCAGGGGATACGGCATCAGCTTTCACAGCTATGATGATGACACACAGCTGTATATTGCCGTGTCTCCTGATGACACAGGACCCATTAATACCCTTTTAAATTGCATTTTAGATATCAAGTCATGGATGGCAGATAATTTCCTACAGCTCAATCATGACAAAACTGAGGTTTTAGTTATCGGTCCCGAAGGTCAGAGAGAGAAGCTTTTACCAAAACTACACATTTTTAATCCCTCACATTGTGTGAAGAACCTTGGCGTTGAGAACCTTTGACTCTGAGCTCAGTTTTATTCCTTATATTAAAAATGTAACCAAGATTGTTTTTTATCACCTTAAGAATATCGCCAGAGTCCACCCGTTTCTCTCTCAGGCTAACACGGAAGTGCTGATGCATGCTTTTATTTTACTGTCGTTTAGATTACTGTAATGCCCCGCTCTCTGGCCTCCCGAAAAAGAGCATTTCACCATTGCAACTACAGCAGAATTCAGCCGCTCGGGTGCTGACGAGAACCAGAGGGCGGGAGCACATTGCGCCAGTTTTGAAATTGCTGCATTGGCTCCCCGTGTGTTTCAGGATCGATTTTAAGGTACTTTTATTTGTTTATAAATGTGTTAATGGTCTTGAGCCATCTTATTTATCTGATTTGCTTTTATCATACCAACCCTCGCAGATCCTGAGGTCCTCTGGCGCCGGCCTTTTATTTATTCCAAGGGTGAGGACCAAAATGCATGGCGAGGCTGCATTCAGCCATTTTGGTCCTCACCTTTGGAATAGCCCGCCAGAGGAAGTCAAGTCTGCAGAGACTGTTGATATTTTTAAGAGGAAGCTCAAGACACAGCTTTTTAGTTTGGCTTTTAACAACTTGTAAATAATTTATCTTTTCTTTTGATGGAAGATTATTTTTATCAAATCTTACTGATTTTAGTTCTTAGACTATACTACTGTTCTGTCTTTTAGTTTTGTTGCTCTCTGCCGTTGTCAGCTTTTAGCTCCGGTGTTTCCTCATGGGGGGGCCTCCGCGTTGAGGGAGGGGTGGCTGCCCTTCCCGCGGGGGCTGTCATCGCAGGGACTCCTTGGGTCTGGGTGGCCGGCGGCCTCTACACTTTGTGTGGGGTCCGCCTGTCTAATCCGGGCTGGGGTCTCTGTGGTGGTGGCGCCCCTGTGGCCGTGGGCTGTCATTCCCCTCGGCGCGGAGAGCTCCCCTTGAGTACCCTTTCCTCATATGGTTTCTCTGTGCCTTGTCATGTCTTTTTAACACATTTTATCAGGTTGTGCACTTTGTGTGGGTCTGTGTGAATGAGTGCTGATGTACTAGTGGATATCTGTCTTGGGTTTGTTGGGAGGAAGGGCGTGAACAGATTTTTAAAAAATGTTTTGCTTTGGATGTTTTACAGCACTTTGAGTTGCATTTTTATGTATGAAAAGTGCCATATAAATAAAATGTGATTGATTGATTGATATAGATACCCTGCAGATTAATGCGGAGAACCATTGAGTTGCTGATTGTTTTTTAAATTTTTATAAGTTCCCCCTAGTTCATTTATCTTAGGATATTTGTTTAATACCATTATTGTTATTCAACTCTTTTTCAGCTGCATTTTTTATTTTTATTTTATTTATTTAACTCGTCCTAATTTATTTAATTTTTTTATTATTTATTTATTTTTTTGTATACCTGAAGTGTGTGGTGTGAATGTGTGGTTGAGTGTGTTGTTCGGGTACAGTGTGACAATTTATTTTTGATGTTCTTTAACTCTGATGGAGACATACTTTGATTCGCCGAGTTGTACATGTTGAAAAGTTGTTGATGCTTTTTTTTTTTTTTATTAGTATCTCCTGATCGAATGTACCCATCTCATAACTGAAAAATGTCAATAAAAATATTCGACAAAAAAAAAGAAAAAAAAGTGTTCGGACAAAGTGACATAATTGAAATGGCATCATTGTAAACAGACACGTAGTTCTAATACCGTATTTTCTGGACTATACGTCGCTCCGCAGTACATGTCGCACCAGCCATAAAATGCATAATAAAGAAGAAAAAAACATATAAGTTGCACTGGAGTATAAGTCGCTCCACCCCCTCTCGGAATCCAAGTTGTCTCTGTCCCGTAACGCAAATAAATGTGTCCATATAAATCAAATTAATGAAATTGTGCGCTTAGTACACATCATTTCCACCGAGCTATGATGGTAACATGTAGCTAACATCCACACATGTAGCATTACAAGAAAGTTACGGTAATATAACTTTAAACTCAACAAAACGGTCGTAGATCAATTAAATAAGTCTTTTATTTATCGCCGACCATGTAGAATGTTTCCAAGTCTCCAAAAGTATTTTTGTATTCGTTCATAATCTTGGTTCTCTCCTCCTCCCATTTGTGCGTGTTTGTCTGCGCGTGGGCTTGTGTCTGTGTGTGCGTGTGGCTGGCTGATGATGCAACACCACAGCCAGGCACGGCGCATTTAAAGGAACAGTACACTATTTTGTATAGATGGATTGATAGACAGGCGGCACGGTGATCAACTGGTTAGCACGTCCGCCTCACAGTTCAGAGGTTGTGGGTTCGATCCCGGCTCCGGCTTCCCTGTGTGGAGTTTGCATGTTATCCCCGTGCCTGCGTGGGTTTTCTCCAGGTACTCCGGTTTCCTCCCACATTCCAAAAAAAAACATGCATGGTAAGTTGATTGGACACTCTAAATTGACCCTAGGTGTGATTGTGAGTGTGGTTGTTTGTTTGTCTGTGGGTGCCCTGCGATTGGTTGGCAACCAATTCAGGGTGTCCCCCGCCTACTGCCCAAAGACTAGGCTCCAGCACGCCCGCGACCATTGTGAGGATAAGCGGTATAGATAATGGATGGATGGATGGATGGATGGATGGATTGACAGACAGTCAAATTGTCTTTTTATCATAGTATTTTAATTACTTATTCAACAAAATATTAGATTTTAACCGTTTAAATTATTCATGCATTTTAATATCTTATAGATTTATCTTATGTTGCTCTATGTGGGTTACAATAACATGTGAAATTAATATAGAGGTAAATGTCATGTCTTGTTAGTGCTGACTTGTATTTATGATGTTTTGTCTCCCTCTGCAGCTTGGCCAAGCTGTAAAATGGCTTTAAACACATCAAGATAACGTGTCGCTTAGCAGACTACGTGAACTATGAACTGGAGGTGGCGTGATTAAATTTGCCAATAAGAAGACAAGTTAGAAATATTGGGGACAGATTCAACTACGCTAAAGTGTACATACAAGTCAGCACTAACAAGCCATGACAGTAATACAGTGATCCCTCATTCATCGCGGTTAATGGGGGACAGAACCCGCCGCGATAAGTGAAACCCGCAAAGTAGAGTCAGACTTATGATTCTGAATATTATATATATATGTGTATATTATATATATATTATATATTGTACAGTTCTATTTTGGGGGATTTGCGCCTCTGTTACGCTGTTGCGAACCCCAACATGGTTCCCACACTTCTAAATACTTGTTAAACAATCAATTTAACTATAAAAATGCAAAATGAAGAATATAAATACCAAGCTTGCAGGCTGTGATCAGAATTTAGCTTCGATCGACCGCGCCAGCTGACGAGCGCAACGGAGCATTTGATAAAAACTACTTTAAAGTTTTAATTTTTATCATAAAATTGACTTACCTTAACTAGAATGCCTTAGTGTAATTTATCCAATCCTGCACTTTAAAACGCTTGTCGCCGTCTTGATAAGTCAAAGTAAAAGCGGCCGCTTCTTCTTCTTCCCTCATTCTTCTTCTTCTCCTTCTACTTCATTTCAAAAACGGAGAAACATGGCTGCCGGGGGGATCATGCATTAACTTTATCTTTGCACAACAAAATCAATAAAGTCCTTTGGATAAAATGCAACGCGGGATTGTAGTTACGGTAAGCTGTTTTAAGGCAACCTAAGACAAAAGTAACAAACACTTTCACACTTTATTTGGCGATGTCTTAAGTCGTCTGTGCCGCTGGCCGGTCGGGACCTGCGCTCACGAATTATAAACACAGCTCATGTACTGTACTATCCGATTTTTACAAAACTTTATTAGAGCAAACACATCATTACAAATATGGAGGAGAAAGTATCCAGCTTGACTCTGACTAAATCAACGGCACATTTGAATAGTGGGCGAGAGGCTGCGATGACGTGCACCGAGTCAGCTCACGTACAGTAAAGTGTGTGGAAAAAGTAAATCCACTTGTGCTCTCGTTGGTCGATCTCACGCTGGGAACCAGCCACCGCCTTTCTATTTCATTTCACATTTAAAAAAATTGTCTGGACTAAGCATGGCCGGAAGTGGATATTAGTCCGGCCCACTAATTGGCCCTCATGCGTGTGATGTGCTCGCGAGGTGGCCAAATTTCATCTCCGCCTACTCGGTGGAAGGCTTCTTTTTAGGCTTCTTTCAAAACAACTTGTGTCCGGGAGTATATTCAAGATGCGCGCAGCACTCAAGTTTGGCACATCATGCACTTTCCTACTTCCGGAAATACGCTGTAGCAAAACTGCTGTATAGTGGTTTGCTGGCATGCTTTTATTTTGAAGGCCGGGAAGTGTGAAGGAGGGGAAGTGTGGAAAATGAGTAACTCGTTGAATGCTTGCAGACTTGTCATCTGTTGGACCCAAATAATTATACAATACGACAAAACCAACCCCAGGGCTCGCAATGGAAGTAAGTACATGCAGCTGGATAAGTACGTGAGTAAGTGGCACGTTTGAAGCGTGTCCACAGTGGGTTTGAATAGTAAGTTAGCCAGCTAATTGTCTTTAAATAAACCTCTTCCGTTAGCGTCCCTCCCGCGGGGGCGTCATGCAGGTTTTTTTTTGGGGGGGGGGGGGGGGGGGGTCATAACGGGGCGGGGGCCGACAATGTTTATGAATATGGCCGGGGGGTTGCGGCCGGAAGGGTACCCAGGTCAAGGGTGGAGGGTCACGGCCAGACGGGCAAAAAAGGGTCGAGTGCCCAGCTCTGGTAATAATGTGTTAATAATTTCACACATAAGTCGCTCCAGAGTACCACACCCCTGGCAAAACTGTGAAAAAACTCCGACTTATAGTCTGGAAAATACAGTATGGATGGATGGATGGATGGATGGATTGATGCAATATTGATACATCCTCAAATTAGCATTGTTGATTTGAACAGTTATTTCATTTGGCTGAATTCTTTAGGAGAAGCAGAGGAAGATGGACAAACTGGAGGACACAAGCCTGAGGCTAAAAGACGAGACGGAACTCTACAGGGAAATAATTGACAAACTTTGGCATAATCGCCGTGAATTCCATAAAGAAAAGGAAGCCATGCAAGAGGTAAGCATCCACCTAATAAAAAATCTACCTATGGACATTTCAGGTATTTAACCTAATTCTAACGCCACCTACAGTTGATCGATGACCTCCGCAGAGAACTGGACTACTTGCAGCTGTTTAGGATGGAAATGGAGCACCCAGGAAAACGCAAGAGCCTTTCTGAGCACAATACCAAGCCTCGGGAGATGGAAATGGAACAGGAAGTCAAAAAATTGAAGCAGGTTCCTACACAAACAGACATTACGCTTTCATTTCTACACATTCTGGGCTGGTCTTAATAGTTGTAGGTGGGTGTTGGTGGAAGAACTTAACAGTGCATCTGGAAGTATAACTACAATGCAACAATCTTGGTACACCTACCTTTGGTCAGTGACTACATGCAGTCAATATTCGGATTGAGCTCAAAATTCCGATTTCTGAAACATTCAGAAAAACCTGTTTACATGCATGAGTGGACAGAGGTACGCCCGCATTTGAATACTACATCGATTGAAACAGCGACACACGGACAAATAGACGTCATTTCCACTGGGTACTTACTAACGTCAATAAAAATAAAAATAAACGTTATATTCATGTCACACACCACAGGAATAAAGTATTCCAAAAGTGTGCCGCTGAGTGGAGTCTGAGTTTTGCCATGATTGTTTGCCTCGCTGCTTGTGTATTTCTGGCGATTTGCGCGCCAGATATATGGATTTATACTATCGTATTTTCCGGGCTATAAGTCGCACTTTCTTTCATAGTTTGGCCGGGGGTGCAACTTATACTCTGGAGCGACTTATGTGTGAAATGATTAACACATTAGTGTCATGGATTGGGCGGCACGGTGGTCGACTGGTTAGCACGTCCGCCTCACAGTTCAGAGGTCGTGGGTTCGATCCCGGCTCCGGCCTCCCTGTGTGGAGTTTGCATGTTCTCCCCGTGCCTGCGTGGGTTTTCTCCGGGCACTCCGGTTTCCTCCCACATTCCAAAAACATGCATGGTAAGTTGATTGGATACTCTAAATTGCCCCTAGGTGTGATTGTGAGTGCGGATGTTTGTCTCTGTGTGCCCTGCGATTGGCTGGCAACCAGTTCAGGGTGTCCCCCGCCTACTGCCCAAAGACGGCTGGGATAGGCTCCAGCATGCCCCGCGACCCTTGTGAGGAGAAGCGGTACAGATAATGGATGGATGGATGTCATGGATTGTTAGTGCTGACTTGTGACTTATGTTTTGCCTCCCTCTGCAGGCGCTTTAGCGCTAAAGCGCCTGCAGAGGGAGGCAAAACATCATAAATACAAGTCAGCACTAACAAGCCATGACAATTACTTCTATATCATTTCACATGTTATTGTAACCAACATGAAGAAACATAAGATACATCCTAAAAGCTATTAAAATGCATGAATGATTCAAACGCTTAAAGTCTAATGTTTTGTTAAACTAACAGGCCTTGCTAGTCAAGGAAGCCAGCTTATCCAGCTAAACATTCACAAACAAACTCCACTGACTCCAGGTGTGCAGCAAAGTTGCCTGTTTATATTGTGAAACTGCACAAGAAACAGAAAATACTATCAATCTATGCATTACATGGGGCGGCACGGTGGTTGACTGGTTAGGTTAGCACGTCTGCCTCACAGTTTAGAGGGTGTGGGTTCGATCCTGGCTCCGGCCTCCCTGTGTGGAGTTTGGATGTTCTCCCCGTGCCTGCGTGGGTTTTCTCCGGGTACTCCGGAGCGACTTATAGTCCGGAAAATGCGGTACTATAATGAAGAGACATTTGCAGTGGCCATGGCTGGTAATGCAGCCAGCCTGCGAGCCCAGTCAACTACTGTAATTCTCCACTCTAAAAACAGTTGAGTCAAAAATAACTATTTTTGGGTTAGGTTTGACCCAATTGTTGTGTTAAAAAAGGACCGACCCAGACATGGGTCAATTTGAACCAAAAAATTGGGTTATTCAATTTTGACCCAACTTTTAGGGTTAAATGAACACAACAAATTGGGTTATTCCATTTTGACCCAAAATTTAGGGTTAAATGAAAACAACAAATTGGGTCAAAACAATGCAACTAATTGGGTTACTCCACTATTTTATTTATTCATTTTATTTATAATACTAAGGATACTGCCCCTTCCCCAAAATGTATTAATAACAACAAGTGAAAGTTTAAAAAAATGTGTATTGGTCATAGCTGGCCACTCCGTCCCGGGGCCCGACCGGTTTGAAGGTCTTGATTAAGCAAGGGCAGAAGTGGATTTTAGTCTGGCCCACTAATCGGTCCTCATGCATGTGGCATGGTCATGAGGCAGCCAGAGTTAATCTCAGCCTACTCAGTGATATGCATATGTTAACGTGGCAGGGAGGTCATTGTTTGTTGTGCGGTCCTCAGTCATGGTTTCATAAAGTAGAATACATACGTGTTCAGAATTTTATTCAGCACATTCATGGTGGAAGTGAGAACAAATCTAAATTAAAAAGTAGTGTTGAGAATTGTGGCAAATTCATATATTTTGTGTCATGGTGCTTTTTAGATATGAATTGAATGAATAAGACACCAACGGCAATCTGCAAAGTGGTGTCAGTGACAATAAAGTGACAATAGCTCTGATTGTGTGTCAGCCAGGAAGTGCAAATCAGTGCATGAGATTGATGAATTTGTAAAATGGGATACAATTTATTTCAGTTATTTAAGCCAAGCATTGCTTCCTTGCGATCATCACCCGACAACTGTCTCCCACTTTCACACGGGCTGTGATGAGTTGTGATTCCATCTTGAAAAGTGTGTTGAGATATATTGACCTCTTGAGGAGAGTTGCGCTCAACAGTTTTCAATCTCCAAGCAAGGTAACCAGAGCCACTCTGGTAATCATAGAAACATTCCTGTGGATTACAGTAAACACATAAAGTTCACATGGAACATTATTTGGAGAACGAACAGTTCTTGAGAAATGTCACATCCTACAATGGCGGCAGACCAATTTTTTAACGATCCAGCACTCTTCCTGTCCAACACACACGCTCAGTCACAAGCAACTTGTTTTCAAAACATTACAGTGTGTGAAGTACTTACCAAAACAGTATGATAAATGAAGAAATCCAAATGTCAAAAGTGTCCTTCACTTGACCACGATGCTGCGTGTGTCAACATGAACAGTATGACGTGGCTGTCATGGCCGGCAGTCATACTTAAAATGTAAAGGAAATCTGGCACCTGTGTATGGGCCTGTAAGGTTGATTTTTGACCCAACATAAAACATTACTGGCATATAACCCAATATATAGTTAATTTGAACCAACAATTGGGTTAATTTATAAGAAATAACCCAGAATTTTGACCCAACACAAGCAATCCAAAAATTGGGTTGATGGAATAACCCAACAGTTTTTAGAGTGTCATGCTAGACAACGCACGCTATGTGTGTAAAAGGAGAAACACTCATGGTGTGCCCACCATCATCCCATGAGCTCAGGGATATTGGGAATCTCTGGAGCAAGTTCAAAAGGAAGATTGATGAGGATGAAGGCTTTATAGCTCCAAACAGCAACTTTGGTAACGCTTGAGATCCAGGCACATTATTACACTGGGAAACAATTAAAAAAATAGATATATTGAGTAAGACTTTTATTGGGGATTAAAATTAAAATTGGCATGCTGATTCTAGGGCGGCACGGTAGTCGACTGGTTAGCACGTCTGCCTCACAGTGCAGAGGTCATGGGTTTGAACCTGGCCACCGGCTTTCCTGTGTGGGGTTTGCATGTTCTCCCCATGCCTGTGTGGGTTTTCTCCAGTTATTCCGTTTTCCTCCCACACTCCAAAGACATGCATGGTAGGTTAATTGAACACTCTACATTCTCCCAATGTATGATTGTGAGTGTGAATGTTATTTGTGCTCTGCAATTGGCTGGCAACCAATTCAGGGTGTACCACGCCTATTGCCCGGAGACAGGTGGGATAGGCTCCAGCACACCTGTGACCCTTGTGAGGATAAGCAGTTTGGGTAATGGATGGATGCTGATTCCAAAATTGCAGCCAGTTTTTTTCTCCACAGTTTACCAGATGAGCAAAATTCCACTGATGAGCTGTAGCAAGACTTGCCATCTTACCACGATTGGAATCATCTACAGCTATTTGGCAACTTGTTTGAATAGTCACAATTGAGACTGTGTGCTGAGAGGTGTGTGCAGCTCCCAATAGGTCAGTAGTATCCATATCAGAAAGCTAGCATAGTAGTAATCAACCTTGTAACCATGGGCATACCATTGTAAGTTCTATTTCGTTTTATGCTGGGGTTTTTTTCAATGCTTGTAACTATTCCGTTTTAGTGTTTTATTTACATCCATACACATTTATTTCCTATTTTTTAAGAAACTGGGCATCCTATACTGTAGCTCAAAAACTTGATGTGATAGAGAAAAACTGAAATCAGTTTAGGATTCCACACCCAAAAATGTGTTAAAAACAGCTGTCAGACCTAACTAAACAAAAATGGTGTACCCCTGTGTTATCCATGGTCTTCCAATTTCAATCAATGAAAGAGTTGTTAAGGTGATATCCAAGAGGAGCGCCTATGTTAACATTTAACTTGACCGGCAATAATGTTTTTTTGTCAGAAACACGGTATAGTTGCATATTTCTACCTTGGACATACAGTACAACAGAATGTATAGTAAATTTGTTTTGGGTGGTAAGTATTAAAAATCTTTAACAACATTATGATTCAACCAGAATACTCTCTGAAAGGAACTGTCCTTTTTGTTCTTCCACAGGAGAACCATAAATTGCGAGATCAGAATGATGACTTGAATGCTCAGATTCTAAGTCTGAGTTTGTATGAGGCGAAGAGCCTGTTTTCCAGCCACTCAAAGGTCCAGTGTCTGGCTGCTGAGATTGACAATGCTTCGCGGGATGAGGTCTGTTTGCTATCTTCCTGTACGTGATTGCCATTCATATTGGTTTTACGATAAAACTTTTTCTTTTTCAGCTGGTTGATGCTTTGAAAGCACAGGAGGAGAACAACCTGCGTTTGAGAAAATACATGGACAAAATCATTTTGGCCATTCTGGACCATAACCCTTCAATCCTGGAGATCAAATGTTAAAACTCTAGAAAGCCTCTATATCTGACTATATTGATGAAACAGATGTAGAAGTACAGTATGTGTGAATGAAACAAGAGTGTTCTGTAAATTATTTGACTGTGATATGACGGATGTAAAAAAAAAAAGTATTTCATTCAGACTCTCAAACAGTACCTCATACGATATGTCATCAATTATGTAGTCATACCGTTGCAAAGCAACGGTTTATACTTTAGATTTCACAAAACACTATTAATACACAAAAAAAAATCTTGCTGTTGAGAAGCAAGATCTTGATTATTTAGCACTATCTTAGTGAAACATTGTATTTAAGTAGAATTTGTGTAAAATACAATGAGAAACATAGTCACCCTCTTAAAATAATAGCTTCGTAATTTCTTCTGTTTCTTCAGAAAACACGAAAAAAAACAACCACATTCTGATGATCTTATGTGTATTAATATCATTTCAGGCGTAAAATTGAATGGTCTGTTTAACTAAGGGTGCGGTCAATTTTACCATAGGTAGCCAGCATGCTGAGGAGATATTTAAAGCATTTTTGGGGGGCAAAATATGACTTAGGCCATTATTTTAAGAGGCTGACGATATGAAACAAACAAATTTTCATTTTGCCCGGGTCAAATTTGACCCGTTTTGACATTGAACAGGAATAAAAAGACCCTAAATGTCATTATTTCACCTTGACATTTTATTACTTTTCCTAACATGACCCAAAATAAACAAAAACAAATATTCAAAATTGTCATTCTTTTGTACAGATGCTTCGAAGTTTGTTCAACCTGGGCCTAATCCCTGTCAACTTGACCAATGTGTACTAAAATGGATTTGACATTGATCAGTGTGTTACAGTAGAGTGGTTAGCACGTCCGCCTCAAAGTGCAGAGGTCGTGGCTGTGTGAGTTTTCTCCGGGTATACTCCAGTTTCCTCGCACATTCCAAAAACATGCATCGTTAGTTGATTGAACGCCCTAAATTGTCCCTAGTTGTGATTGTGAGCACGAATAGATGTTCTTCTTTGTGTGCCCTGCGATTGGCTGGCAACCGGTTCAGGGTGTACTCCACCTGCTACCCAAAGACAGCTGAATTGCAATAATGGTGGCAATCTTCAAACAGTAATAAAAGCGTTATTGTTTTTTTTATGGGACTGTGAGAACTATGTTCAAGAGGGAGATTGAAACAGTCCAGAGAACTGGAGATTCTCAAAAGACTCCAATTCATGTATGTGTGGATTTTTATGGGACAGTGGGGAGGGTGTTAATGTGAGAAACTGTGTTCACTCCATCATTCATGCATAGGACACCACATTGTTCTATAAAAGAGGTTTTCATCAAAAAAACAAGTGGGGGAAAACATAGAAAATATACTTTCCAATTTCGACGAGACAATTAAGGGGATGTCAGACAGGCTAATAATTGAAAAGATTTGCAGTTCATCAGTTTGATACACACAGTTAATATGAGAATATTGATGGCTCAGCTCAAAATTGACCTGAAACATACAATTTCATCAAAAAGTATTAGAACTCAAATTCTACTTTTTTACATTTTTTTTTTTTTTTTTTTACATAATCTCCCCACTTTAATGATTAAGATCATTTATCTATTAAAAGGGGAAGTCAACCCAAACGTTTTTTTCAGAATATGTTCTATGCAGGCCCAATACGGCAAATACGGCATTCAGATTAATATTGCGTTTGTGGAATATAAATTAAGCAGCAAAATGCACCCACTTTTAGCCATCTTGGGGCGGCCATTTTGTCACTTCTGTCGACTGAAAATGACATCAAAGTTGCTCAGAGCTCAGATAACAACCAATCACGGCTCACCTGTTTTCTGAAGCTGAGCCATGATTGGTCATTATCTGAGCCCTGAGCAACTTTAATGTCATCTTCAGTCGACAGAAGTGACAAAATGGCCGCCCCAGAGCTAGCTAAAAACGGGTGGATTTCTCATACACCCCAAACGCAATATCAAACAGAATGCCGTGTTTCGACTAGTGGGCCTGCATAGAACATATTCTGGAAAAAGATATGTTTGGGTTGACTTCCTTCTTAAGGGAAACAAACTATTCAAAGCTACCTGGCCCTCTGTAAAAAAAAGGACTTGCATGCCTTGTTAAATCATTAATTAATTTTGACTAATCATATTTTGGGAAAATCTGAGTTCACTTTCACTGACCACACCCAAAAAGCCTGATTACCGCTAGACCTGTTAAATCAAGAAATCATTGAAAGAGAACCAGTCTGACAAAATTAAGTTTGTTGGAAGATATTATAAAGCTGCAACTAAATACCACGATCCAAGGAAATTTAACAGATGACAAATAAAAAGTAAAAGTTCTCCAAGAGCACAGCAGCGACTCGTTCACAAGATCACAAAGGAAGCAGAACAACATCTAAATCAGTGATTTTCAAACTGTGTGCCACGAGATATTGTCAGGTGTGCCATGGGAAATTATCTAATCTGTGTGCCTGTATGGTCTAGCGCCTTGCAGTGTAATCATGTCTTTACTACATTGTAGTACTCTTCAATAACAGCAGGTAGCAGCAGCAGGT
>NC_141232.1:17080000-17175000 GCF_054856515.1 Filicampus tigris | reverse complement strand
GAGGCATCCTAATCAGATGCCCGAGCCACCTCAACTGGCTCCTCTCAACACGGAGGAGC
Organism: Filicampus tigris; assembly: GCF_054856515.1. NCBI lineage: Eukaryota > Metazoa > Chordata > Actinopteri > Syngnathiformes > Syngnathidae > Filicampus > Filicampus tigris. Next base: position 17,174,941 of record NC_141232.1, on the reverse strand, counting down.
AGCGGCTCGACTCTGAGTCCTTCCCGAACTTCTCTCCCGGAGGGCCGAACTTCTCACCCTATCTCTAAGGGAGAGCCCGGACACCCTGCGGGGGAAACCCGTTTCGGCTGCTTGTATCCAAGATTTTGTTTTTCGGTCATGACCCACAGCTCATGACCATAGGTGAGAGTAGGAACGTAGATCGACCGGTAAATTGAGAGCTTCGCCTTTCAGCTGAGCTCCTTCTTCACCACGACAGACCGATACAGGGTCCGCATCGCAGCAGACGCTGCACCGATCCGCCTGTCGATCTCCCGTTCCATCTTACCCTCACTCGTGAACAAGACCCCAAGATACTTGAACTCCTCCACTTGGGGCAGAGTCCCATCCCCGACCTGGAGAGGGCAGGCCACCCTTTTCCGACTGAGGACAATGTTCTCAGATTTGGAGGTGCTGTTTTTCATTCCGACCATTTCACACTCGGCTGCGAACCGCTCCAGCGAGAGTTGGAGATCGCGGCTTGAAGAAGCCGACAGTACCACATCATCTGCAAAAAGCAGAGATGCAATACTGAGGCCCCCAAACTGGACCCCCTCGACACCTCGGCTGCGCCTAGAAATTCTGTCCATAAAAGTTATGAACAGAATCGGTGAGAAAGGGCAGCCTTGGCGGAGTCCAACCCTCACCGGAAACGAATCTGACAATGCGGACCAAACTCTGACATCGGTGGTGCAGGGACCGAACAGCCCTTATCAGGGGGCTCGGTATGCCGTACTCCCGAAGCACCCCAAAGAACTCTGGGACACAATCGAACGCCTTCTCCAAGTCCACAAAACACATGTAGACTGGTTGGGCGAAATCCCATGCACTCTCGAGCACCCTGCTGAGGGTGTAGAGCTGGTCCACTGTTCCATGGCCGGGCCGAAAACCACATTGCTCCTCCTGAATCTGAGATTCATCCTTCTGATGGACCCTCCTCTCCAGCACCCCTGAGTAGACCTTATCGGGGAGGCTGAGCAGTGTGAGCCCTCTGTAATTGGAGCACACCCTCCGGTCCCCTTTCTTAAAAAGGGGGACCACCACCCCGGTCTGCCAATCCAGAGGCACTGTCCCCGATGTCCATGCAATGTTGTAGAGGCGTGTCAACCATGACAGCCCCTCAACATCCAGAGCCTTTATGGCGGATCTCATCCACCCCCGAGGGCTTTGCCACCGAGGAGCTTTTTGACTATCTCGGTTACTTCAACCCCAGAGATAGGAGAGCCCACCTCAGAATCTCCAGGCTCTGCTTCCTCAGTGGAAGGCGTGTCGGTGGAATTGAGGAGGTCTTCGAAGTATTCTCCCCACCGACCCACAACGTCCCGAGTTGAGGTCAGCAGCACCCAATCTCCACTATAAACAGTGTTAATGGTGCACTGCTTTCCTCTCCTGAGACGCCGGATGGTGGATCAGCATTTCCTCGAAGCCGTCCGGAAGTCATTTTCCATGGCCTCCCCGAACTCCTCCCATACCCGAGTTTTTGCCTCAGCAACCGCCAAAGCTGCATTCGGCTTGGCCAGCCCGTACCTGTCAGCTGCCTCCAGAGTCCCGCAGGCCAAAAAGGCTCGATAGGACTCCTTCTTCAGCTGGACAGCATCCCTTACCGCTGGTGTCCACCAGTGGGTTCCGGGATTGCCGCCACGACAGGCACCGACCACCTTGCGGCCACAGCTCCGATCGGCGGCCTCATCAATGGAGGCATGAAACATGGTCCACTCGGACCTCCCCTTGGACGTGGGCAAAGTTCTGCCGGAGGTGGGGGTTGAAACTCCTTCTGACAGGGGATTCTGCCAGACGTTCCCAGAAAACCCTCACAATACATTTGGGTCTGCCAGGTCGGACCGGCATCTTCCCCCACCATTGAAGCCAACTCACCACCAGATGGTGATCAGTTGACAGCTCCGCCCCTCTCTTTACCCGAGTGCCCAAAACATGCGGCCGCAAATCCGATGATACGACTACAAAGTCGATCATCGAACTGCAGCCTAGGGTATCCTGGTGCTAAGTGCACATAGGGACACCCTTATGTTTGAACATGGTGTTCGTTATGGACGAGCACAGGGGTCCAGTAACTGAACACCGCTCGGGTTCAGATCGGGGGGGGCCGTCCCTCCCAATCACGCCCTTCCAGGTCTCACTGTCATTGCCCACGTGAGCATTGAAGTCCCCCAGCAGAACGATGGAGTCCCCAGGTGTAGGCGCTCCCAGTACACCCTCCAAGGACTCCAAAAAGGGTGGGTTCTCTGCACTGCTGTTTGGTGCATAAGCGCTGACAACAGTCAGGACCCGTCCCCCCACCCTAAGGCGGAGGGAGGCTACCCTCTCGTCCACCGGGGTAAACCCCAATGTACAGGCGTCGAGCCGGGGGGCAATAGGTATGCCCACACCTGCACGGCGCCTCTCACCTTGGTCAACTCCAGAGTGGAAGAGTATCCAACCCCTCTCGAGAGGACTGGTACCAGAGCCCAAGCTATGTGTGGAGGTGTGCCCGACTATATCTAGTCAGAACTTCTCAACCTCACACACCAGCTCGGGCTCCTTCCCTGCCAGAGAGGTGACATTCCATGTCCCATGAGTTCATTTCTGCTGCCGGGGATCAGACCGCCAAGGTCCCTGCCTATAACCGCCGCACAGCTCGCACAGCACCCGACCCCTTTGGCCCCTCCCACCGGTGGAGAGCCCATGGGAAGGCAGATGTTCCTAAAATAAAAATTATTGCCTTTATTGCATAATATGCTGCATGCTTTATATGACTAACTTTAGGATATTTTCTTAGAATTCAATTTGCAGATGGGTTAATATGCCAGGCATTTGGTTAGATACTTAACAATAGTATGTGTGTGGTCGTTGAAATAACTCGTTGAATTGTAGTTGATTTGACCTAGTATTTGTGGACAGTGAATAACAAAAATGTACAGTAATCAACAACACATCACTGTAGTTAAACTCAACATTTGCGTAAACTATACTTAACTCGCCTGCTGGGTTAAATCGATCCACCCACCCTGCTGGGTAAAATTTAAAACTTTAAAACAAACCAAAAAAATCTGCTTAAAACTGTCGTGATGTTGCTATGTAACACTTTTGGGTTATTTTGGTTTACTGGTTAAAAATAAACCAATTTGGGTGACCCAACTGTTTTATCTCTTATCTTTGTGCTACTGCATCAATGTGCGGTGAGGGAAAAATAAGTGTGTTGTGTTTGTGTTTTCAAAGTACTGTGACGAAAAAAAACCCAATAGTTCTGTAATAACTTTACTACATACAATTTGTGACACGACGGGTAATCTGGAATGCATTCTAAATTCATTTCGTCTTGCATTTTATTATACTCCAGTCCAACAGAAGGCAGTAGTGAACCGTATTCTTCCACTTGTCCACCGCCAAAACGCTAATTTCAAAGAAGAAATATTTTTCTTTTCAGAAGATCCTGACAAAGCGGCTTGGATTATAATTTACAAAATACAACGAACCTCATAACCAACGATGTATGCTAGGACTAATACCGGCAGCTCACATGGAGATTTTCCGGACAGAAATGGAGTGAATTACGTGACACCGACAGAGTCTTTCGGCCATTGCTCCCAATTATTCTGGAAAAAGGATCCACACGATGTAAGAATGCCCACTGCCTAAAATCTTAGCGAACGAATCAGACTAAGTATTTATGTCATGAAACAAATACATCTGTTTCTCGGGAATACGAATATTGAAATAAATTTGTCATTTGTGAGTCTCACGTCAATATGACGAACTATATGTTGTAGTTTGTGTGGGCATCTTCTTCAGCCCTCTGCTAAGGCACCGGAACGGTTTGTGGCCTGCTTCACTATTTGCTACAATGTTTAATGGTTTAATCTCGTGTTGGTCATGGTTACAAGAGGGAGACACGCCGCATCAACTAAAGCTCATGTCTGGTACCAAGTAAATATATACTGCTGCCGGTTCGGACTATGGTAACGACTAGTGAATGTTGTGGAGAATCATCGAGACAAGCTATTGCTAACATTTAAAACGGACGTTGTTGGTAACTGTAGAGCCAATGCTAAACAAGGTGGTGCACGGATTTTGCATTTTTGTTTGAGTTAAGTAAATGAGAAAATTGAATGGTGAGCTGCGATATATCGATCCAAAATATTGTTGATTAAAATCTCCAATGCACGAGTATTGCCTGCAACATTCTGAACTTAAAGAAACAAAACGAGGCTTGACCAATCGGAAACAAGATCTGAAGGAGTCCTACTGTAGTGGGGTCTTTCAAAAACCTTTACAATGCCAGGCTGCGGGCGGCACGGTGGTCGACTGGTTAGCACGTCCGTCTCACAATTCAGAGGTTGTAGTTCGATCCCGGCTCCGGCCTCCCTGTGTGGAGTTAGCATGTTCTCCCCGTGCCTGCGTGGGTTTTCTCCGGGTACTCCGTTTTCCTCCCACACTCCAAAAACATGCATGGTAAATTGATTGGACTCTCTAAATTGCCCCTAGGTGTGATTGTGAGTGTGGATGTTTGTCTCTGTGTGCCCTGCGATTGGCCGGCAACCAATTCAGGGTGTCCCCCGCCTACTGCCCGAAGACAGCTGGGATAGGCTCCAGCACACCCCGCAACCCTTGTGAGGATAAGCGGTGTCGATAATGGATGGATGGATGGATGCCAGGCTGCAGTACATAGTTGTGGGATCTGACATGTTTTCCCAAGCCACCCAAGTAATCTACTCAATTTCTTCAATGTGTGTATTAGGGCCCGATCAATATGAATTTTTTAGGCTGATGCCGATTTTTGGCAGAGTAAAAAACACAGATTACCGATTAATCTGATGATTAATTAAAATGGTTATAATGCATAAGATATGTAGCCGCACCATTGCATGGTGCAATGCATTTAATTAATTTATAAGGACATTAATCCTCGTCAAATGTGTGTTTGTGTTACCAGTAGTTGATTGTTTTGATTCATGGTGCGCTATGATTTTATTTGATTTTTTAAAACAAACTGTGACGTATGGTTGTGTGTAAAATAGTGACATCCAGGTCAATTTATTGCACAACTTGCATTGTCGCACCAGCCATAAAATGCATAATACAGAAGAAAAAAAACATATATAAATCACACTGGAGTATAATGCGCCCCCCTCCACACCCTCTCGGAATCCAAGTTGTCTCTGTCGCGTAACGCAAATTAATGTGTCCATATAAATCAAATTAATAAAATTGTGCGCTCAGTACACATCATTTCCACCGAGCTACGATGGTAACATTTAGCTAACATCCACACATGTAGCATTACAAGAAAGTTACGGTACGATAACTTTAAACTCACCAAAAGGGTCGTAGATCGATAAAATAAATCTTTTATTTATCGCCGACCATGTAGAATGTTTCCAAGTCTCCAAAAGTATTTTTGTATTCGGTCGTAATTATCTCTTTATTCGTCTCCTCCGCTGTGTGTGTGTGTGTGTGTGGGGGGGTCTGTGCGTGCGTGCGTGCGCGTGCATTCGGGTGCGTGCGTGCATTCGGGTGCGTGCATGTGATGCAATACCACTGCCAGGCACTGCGCCTTTTGAAGGAACAGTACACTATTTTGTATAGCTGGATTGATACAGTCAAATTTTCTTTTTACCATACTATCTTAATTACTTATTTAACACAATATTAGATTTTAACCTTTAAAATGATTCATGCATTTTAATAGCTTTTAGGATTTATCTTTATGTTTCTTTATGTGGGTTACAATAACATGTGAAATGATATACACTACAGTAGGGCTGTGCAATTAATCAAAATTCAATTACAATTTCGATTATTACACTATGATTACAAAATTAGCATAATCGTAAAAAAACTATTATTAATACTAATTTTGAGTTGTTTTGAGGCATGCACACCTGAGTTACTCCGCCGCGTCGCCCTCTCCAAGCTGGCTAGCCAGCTAGCCAGCTAGCCAGCTAGCCCGCACCCTGCTAGTCACACTGCACACGCTCCTACTCAACGTTTTAACAGAGTAACAGACCTAAAAATGGCACACGACCCGCCACAGGAAGGCAAGTCAAAATCGCTTATTTGGTTACACTTTGGGTTTGCCGTGGAAGACGGCGAGCAAAGACGTATAAAGTGCAAGTTGTCTCTGCATCACAACGAATCTATTCAACCATCGTTTGGTTTTCTTATGATACACCAAAGTAAGAAAACGAGATACATTTGGCGTCGTCCACAACGCAAATCTCAGCCGTTGAAACACTGTACGCAGCAACCCCCACCCATCAACATCGGAGAGACAAAAAAAGACAACAGAATCTATTGCCCGGACAAGGCTTCCATATGTTTAGGGCACAGACTCCACTTCGCAATCGGCACGAGGGATTTATTTTAAGTAACACATCTTATGCAAATATACAATACTTTTATCAGCACAAAAATAGAAACCATGCTAAACAGTATTACTGTGACTTAAGTTAAATTTCTTGTGTAGTCTATAATATGAAGTCAAATTTTTTGTGTTCATTTTTGTTTCAAATTGCTTCAAATGCAATTTGCAAACATATTATTGGTCATCATATTGTACTACAGTTTATATATGGCCTACTGTAATGTAGAAGTATCGTATAGATTACGTACTAGTATGTAACAGTCAACATTTAAATTAGACCCAATCAGCATATTAAATTTATAATTTATCAGAAGGAAATTACTTTAACTTTGTTTACTATGTGTAAATATTACTTTAAAAACAAAACAAAAAAGGCTCCAGACAAACGGCTAAATGTATAGATGAGTAGCCTGTCTGTTATTCTGTCAAAATTGGCATTTTACTCCAAGCAGTTTACTACTTTGGCAATTTATAAGTGCATAGCAAGTTAACTCGTTTGTTTATACAAGAAAACCATACTTTAATTCATACATTTGCACTTTAATTTCAAACCTAATAATTATAAATGTTGTTGGGTACAAAACGAACTAAAATTATAGCGTTTCAAAGAATTTTTTCTTAATATTTTTTACATGTTTAAACCTGTTCTTGTTTTGTAGCAAAAAATAATCGTTTGAATAATCGTGATTTCAATTATTACCAAAATAATTGTGATTAATATTTTTTTTCATAATCGAGCAGCCCTACACTACAGGTTATTCTGCCCGTTGTAAAGTCGATATGTAATGCAGGTTTATATGCAGCCTTAGAACACCCTCCTGTGGTTGTTTGGTGTATTGTTTGCTGACCTTGAAAAGTAAAGGGATATGATATAATGTGTTAATAATTTCACACATAAATCGCCCCCCCGGCCAAACTATGAAAAAAAACGTGATTTATAGTCCAGATACGGTACTTGTAGAAAGTAAGATTCTCTTTGTTTTGAATGACAGGTCCTGGAGTGACCTTATCAACAAATTTCATTATATATACACTCAACAAAAAATATAAACGCAACACTTTTGTTTTTGCTCACATTTTTTATGAGGTGAACTTAAAGGTCGTAAACTTTTTCCACAAACACAATATCACCATTTCTCTCAAATATTGTTCACAAACCTCTAAATCTGTGATAGTGAGCACTTCTCCTTTGCTGAGATAGTCCGTCCCACCTCGCAGGTGTGCCATGAAAAGATGGTTAGACACCATGATTACTGCACAGGTGCCCACAATAAAAGGCTACAAATAACAAGTGACCAGAAAAAAAAATGTGGCTGTACAATTTCAGGGATGGCGCTGGGTCATGAAACCTCTGAGCCAATGTGGCTGAACAGAATAAAAATCTCATAGCCCAGGGGTGGGCAATTCCGGTCCTCAAGGGCCGGTATCCTGCATGTTTTATATGTGACGCTGCTACAACCCACCTGATTCAAATTATGAGGATCATTATCCAGCTTCTGCAGACCTTGCTGGTTTATATGATCATTTGAATCAGGTGTGTTGCAGCACAGAGCAATAGAAAATGGGCAGGACTGGGCCCTCCAAGACTGGAATTGCCCACACTAGCCACACCCAAGTGTTCAACTTTGTTCAACATTCAACTTTGATTAAACTTTGCAACTCAAACCATTATCCTGACATGTTTATAAATGAGGGAGCAACTTTAATTGTTGGTGATACTCTGGCCTTAAATTTTTTGCTGTAATTGTTTAGTGCAGTTTAAAGTGGAACAAAACCTATACACTATGTAGAGTTGCACTAATACATTGAAATTATCTATAAATACAAAAAGAAATACTTGTTTACATAAATCTCTCACCAATATATATATATATATATATATATATATATATATATATATATATATATATAATATATATATATATTTTTTTACATAGGTAGTGAAATAAAAGGACTAAATTGGGAAAATGCACTGTCCTAATGAAAACAAAAATGAACAGTATTGGTTTTTAATCTTAAATCGTAATTTAACCTTTGTCCAAAAGGTTTTGTTTTTCTTCACTGGTCTACATAATTTCATTAATAACTTAATGATGGGTTTTATTGTTATGTGATTCCGATTAGTGGCGAATATGTCATTTTTGTGTTACTTTGAGTGCTGATATTTCCCAGTTCATGAACGCATCACTCTGTTCGTGTGCGAGAGAGAGAGAGCAAGTGAGATCTTCCTTGCTTCGATGTCCACCACAGGCATAAGCACTCACTGTTTTGGTTGTTAATAAACATTAGTTCACTGTCAAATGCCTCCTTAAAATGATCGGGAATCCCCATTGTGCTGCCATGAAAGGCATGTTTTCATTGTATTGAGTATACTTGGTGAAATGTGCTGCAACTTTCGCACTCTGTTGCCAGTACGAGTTAGCCCTTACACTATTTTACCCACAAAGCTTCTGTTTACATCACAGATGACCCGCATTACCACTACTGTACATGTGCGTTGCAGACAGGCATACAGACAGCGTGAGACGAGGCAGCTTCGAGAGAAAAACAATGCTCCGAATAAATATATAAATAAACGACGCGTCGGCTATTTTGATTTTGATTGTCGACGTCCTCGTGATTAGTCGACTAATCTTGGCAGCCCTAGTTACAGATATCGCATTAACGTCAACATTTTTAAAATTGATAAATTTTTTAAAATCTAAATGTGGATGAACGTGTTTTTCATAGGACAGCGCCGATATGCTACTTTTACAGACATACCTGGTCATTAGGGGTGTAACGGTACGCTAAATCACATTTCGGTTCGGTTCGTTTTTTTGGAAACTTCGATTCGGTATATTTTCAGTACAAAAAAAATGATTTTTTAAAAAAAATATGTTTATTAAATGGTACATGATACATACAAACAAAAAAATAGTACATTTTTTTAGAAAAAATAAATAAAAGCGAACCATTTAGATTTTCTAAGAAATTAGACCAGAATTAAAAATACACTAACAATAAAGGTCTCTTAATTTTGTAAATTATTAAGACACTGAAATCTTTAAACACTCAGCAGCAAAAGCCTATGACACACTTAAGTATTCAAGTTAAAGACAAGTTGTCATTACAGTATATGTATACACTTTTTGTGAAAAAAAATAAATAAATACATACAATACCAGTTACAAATTATTGCTAACTATATTAAAACTCTTTTTATAATGAAAAAAATACAGTAACTTTAAAAAGTCTTTATTAAATTGTATACACTTTTTAGGCATTGAAATCTTTGAATGTTCAACAGTATATTGTAACGAATTGGGTTATTTGTGTTGTGGTCGGATTTTTGTGTTGCGGAGTTGTGATGTTTCCGAGGTCCATGAATGCATCGTACGGCAAGCTAGTGGAGAAGCGGAGAAAGAAGAGCGCGAGCAGTTGTACTAGGATTAATAAAAACGTGATAATTGAACTATGTCTGATGGCGTGTTTCTGGAAGACGCTACAATATGATAAATCTCGCTTGCTTCCTCGTCTAAGAAACATTCACAGTCGGATGATACCGTGCATGTTAGACATGCTAGCCGCAACCTAGCCGCCGATTTCATGTAGCAATGTCGGCACACAACTTTCAGACTTACGCCAATGGGGAACAGGAAAGCCAGAATGTTCCCAAACAGGAGACCGCAGTGTACGCGGGGACCTTCGAGCTCCGGCTCTTTTCTGGCTCTCTCTTTTGTGCCGCCACCCTACTCTCCCGCAAGCAACAGTCAGCGTCCGTGCATAGGCTCGCGCTAATAAGTGGACCGAATCGAACGCAAGTGGACCGAACCGAACATGCCATATTGAAACGTATGAATACACCCATGTGTACCGTTACACCCCTAGTGGTCATAGTGCAACATAATGGCTTTATACAGGTAATATACTATAACTATAACTATATATATACCGGAATGAACTCACATATTTTCCACATGCAATTTGATTATATAATATACAGTTTAACCAGCGGTAAGGGATGCGGGACTCTGGAGGCAGCTGACAGGTACCGGCTGGCCAAGCGGAATGCAGCTCTGGCGGTTGCTGAGGCAAAAACTCAGGTGTGGGAGGAGTTCGGGGAGGCCATAGAAAATGACTTCCGGATGGCTTTGAGGAAATTCTGGTCCACCATTCGGCGTCTCAGGAGAGGGAAGCAGTGCACCATTAATACTGTTTATAGTGGAGATGGGGTGCTGCTGACCTCAACTCGGGACGTTGTGGGTCGGTGGGGAGAATACTTCGAAGACCTCCTCAATTCCACCGACACGCCTTCCACTGAGGAAGCAGAGCCTGGAGACTCTGAGGTGGGCTCTCCTATCACTGGGGTTGAAGTAACCGAGGTAGTCAAAAAGCTCCTCGGTGGCAAAGCCACGAGGGTGGATGAGATCCGCCCAGAGTTCATAAAGGCTCTGGATGTTGAGGGGCTGTCATGGTTGACACGTCTCTACAACATCGCGTGGACATCGGGGACAGTGTCTCTGGATTGGCAGACCGGGTTGGTGGTCCCCCTTGTTAAGAAGGGGGACCGGAGGGTGTGCTCCAATTACAGAGGGATCACACTCCTCAGCCTCCCCGGCAATGTCTATTCAGGGGTGCTGGAGAGGAGGGTCCGTCGGAAGGTCGAATCTCGGATTCAGGAGGAGCAATGTGGTTTTTGTCCCGGCCGTGGAACAGTAGACCAGCTCTACACCCTCAGCAGGGTCGTCGAGGGTGCATGGGAGTTCGCCCAACCAGTCTACATGTGTTTTGTGGACTTGGAGAAGGCGTTCGACCGTGTCCCTCGGGGAGTTCTGTGGGGAGTGCTTCGGGAGTACAGGGTACCGAGCCCCCTGATAAGGGCTGTCCGGTCCCTGTACCACCGATGTCAGAGTTTGGTCCGCATTGTAAGTCAGTAAGTCGGATTCATTTCCAGTGAGGGTTGGACTCCGCCAAGGCTGCCCTTTGTCACCGATTCTGTTCATAACTTTTATGGACAGAATTTCTAGGCGCAGCCGAGGTGTCGGGGGGGTCCGGTTTGTTGGCCTCGGCATTGCATCTCTGCTTTTTGCAGATGATGTGGTATTGTTGGCTTCTTCAAGCAGCGATCTCCAACTCTCGCTGGAGCGGTTCGCAGCCGAGGGTGAAGCGGTCAGAATGAAAATCAGCACCTCCAAATCTGAGACGATGGTCCTCAGTCGGAAAGGGTGGCGTGCCCTCTCTTGGGGTCTTGTTCACGACTGAGGGTAAGATGGAACGGGAGATCGACAGGTGGATCGGTGATGCGGACCCTGTATTGGTCTGTCGTGGTGAAGAAGGAACTCAGCCGAAAGGCGAAGCTCTCAATTTACCGGTCGATCTACGTTCCAACTCTCGCCTATGGCCATGAGCTGTGGTTCATGACCGAAAGAACAAGATCCCGGATACAAGCGGCCGAAATGGGTTTCCTTCCAGCAGAGACATTTAAATGGCATACCATAAATATTCCCTAAAATCAATGTAAGTCTATACATAATTTTTTGTACTTTATTGTTGCATATTGTCCTAGAATATCATTATGTTTTGCAAAAGCTGTATTAGCAATTTAAAAGAGATGTTGTTCACAAACGGCGTCCAACCACAATTGGTCTGTCAAGCAAGTGCCGATTTAAAATATTTTTTGTAGAATATCGTCAAATTATCGTTATCGAGTTTTTGGAAAAAATATCGATATATATAAATTTTTTTCCCCATATCGCCCACCCCTACCACAAAGACAAATATTAGTGTGCATTGTGGGATTACGTTATGTACATCAGGGCCGAGTTTGGAGTTAATGTGTGAAGACAACACATGAAATAAAATTAAACTGGGTAGAAAGAAACACATGTACCTGATGTCATCAGTATTTTTGTGTTTTGGGAAATTGTTCCTCAGCGAGCCTTTACAACACACTTAACAGAAAAGCATACTGTGTGCAGAAAGCAACAAAATACTTGTGGGTTCTTCTTTTCAGGGTCCTAGCAAAGGGGCTAGCGTGCTAACCCTTGCTACCATACCGCCGGCCCACCGCCTGCATATGTAAACTTTGCGTCATCGGATTAACAAGCGGTGTTTTTTTTTTTTTTTCAACTTTATTTGGCAAGCAATGTTGTGCTAATACTGTAACCAATCATATGTATTACCGGCCGCAGAGAAAATAGTGGAATTATTTGCATACGGACATTTGTACTGACTTTGTAGCCATGGCATTTGAGTTGGGCTTTGCCGGGGCAATTTTGACGGATGAGTTGGCCCTTCGCCAGAGTAGCAAATATGGGAAATATTTATCACGCCACTCCCCATTTCAACTCGTCATTGGTGAGGTGGTGAAAGCGGAGCACAAACCCTGAATTTATTTTCATGGAATTTAGTGAAGTGCAAAGAATTATATTGAATACAACAGTGCTTCAAGTAACATTTAGGACTACCTACCAGAGTTTTGGCAACACGTTTGTCACCATTTAATTAATCTGTAGTGTCTCAGTCTGAACTCTGGGTGGCTCCCACGTAATGATGTACATGACCTAGAAGAAGAATAACTGATGTCATGTCATTAGCACTCTGCTGTGCTGGAAGTAGTGTCAATAAAGAAACATGAGTCTGATTGTTGAGAATTACAACAGACCAAAGCGACAGAGACCCCCGCTCCATTTAAATCTGTTTGCGGTGATTGACGGCTTTATCCTGCGCTGAGCAGTAGATATATGCCAATGATAATGTAAGCTTTTAACTTGAAAAGCTCACGCCAGGTAACTCATGATGGTTGCAGCAGATTGAATTCTGGATTCTATAAAACCATTTTGTCCGGCATGCGTGGTAATATTGCTCGCTTTGACAGTTCTGTTGTCTATAACGGCGACCTATCGCCACCAAAATGCAAATGCACATTATTACTCTTGTCCACTTCAACCTGTGAAAGTATAAAAGTGTTATGCACAATAGTTTGGATTTATTGACATAAAATCTCATCATTATCACCTCCACAAAATCAAAAATACCATGGTGATTGCTCCTCCACTTTCACAAGCTGAAGCGGACAAGAGCATGAATGCGCACACGAACCTCGACTGGTTATATTTCGGATATTTAGCGATGCTGAACTCGTGTCTCAGGAGGGAGAGAGACGGTGGCTTGCAGCAGGGAGATTGGAGCCCCCCGCTTCCCTCCCCGGCAAAAGGTAGGATTGGGACGGCTAATAGCAGCAACTAGCTTCAGGCCGTCAAAACAAAAGGCGTTAGCACAACAACATTAGCTCCTTAATGTCCGCCCAGCGTGTGGAGGTGAAGATGAGCCTGTGTCTTCATGTAGCCTCGCAAGCAGTCCCCGCTTTTTGCTTGCAGCCGCCACCTTCTGCCTCTTCATTCGGGTGAAGTGGCGTGAGAGTGACAAAAGCCCTCATCGAACAGCGAACGAAAAGTTTGACTGCACAGCCTAGTGTGGCCACATTGGAACGTGCCATTTCGGCTGTTACCTTCCAAATTGGACGGCGAGTTGTGAGTAAAAAAACTGGGGCATTGCTCATCCAAATAAATGTGCACTTCTACTCATTCCCACTTCAGTCTCTTTAAATATCCTGACTGGTGTTTAATGCCTCGCCTGTCCTAACCGTGATCAGCAAGGAATCGGTTCCCCCCGTGACTCCGGCTGAACAAGGATAGAACGGTAGGGAGCGCGGCCATTGTTCACATTATCAAGGGGCGTTATTCATGGAGACACTTATTTCCTAATTTTATTGATAAAATAGAAAATGACAACTCTTTTCATTTTCCTGATCAAAAAATATATAAAATGAACTTGTTAATGAAAATATGGCCAGGCCCCACCGTCCCTTTAATCGGAATACCGTGTTTCAACTACTGGGCCTGCATAGAACATATTCTTGAAAAAATGTGTTAAGGTTGATTTTGACCTCTTTAAATCACTCACTCAACTTAACGTATAGACGGATAAATAAATAAAACATATAAGTAGAAAATTAAAGCTTACCCGATCTCCAGTTAGTAATATCATACACGCCACCTGGTACAAAAAGTAAGATAATGCCTACTTATGACGTCATATCAAGCATCAGCGGGCATTACCACTTGGCGGCGTCTCATCATCTTTTCGTCTGCCTTTTGGTTTGAAACATAGGGCCAAATTAATTGTCTTAATATTCGACCACTTGACAACTTTGTATGGATGCGTTTTTATTTGTTGTGGCTCAAGGAGCCGTAAACTCACGTCTGTGTGTGTGTGTTCAAACTTTGAACGCACATAAATCGAAGTCAACGGCGGCACGCATCGATGCCATGTAAGACACTTCCTCACACACGGTCTCCGCCATATGACGACAGCGAAAACCTCCCAAAATAGACAACACGTACATGGTCAGTTCTTTTCCCCACACGTGGGAGTTGTACCCATGTGAGGTGAAAATGATCAAGCATGCTTTAGCTGTGGCAGCCTTGCTTAGTGTTCTGTGAATCCCCTCTCCCCCCTCCTATCAATAAAGTAATGACCATTTAAATCGCAGCCTTCGCGATTACAAAATCACGATTACTTGGCAAATGCAATTAATCGTTCAGCCCTAGCTGTCTTCTGGTGTATTTGATGAGCACATTAGGATCCAAGTGTTTAGTACCCCCCATGTTATGCCGTTCCTTCTCAACAGTCCTTCACCATGTCGTCTTCGGCCTTCCGGTCTCCTTCCCTCAGGTGCCCAGCCAGGTATTGCAGTCACACAGTTGTTTTTGATCTCCTGCCGCAACACATGGCCATTGTACTTCCATCTCCTCCTACACACATCATCACTCATGTTCATTGTTCCTACCATCAACTATCTTCTTCTTGTCGTCTTTATTCATCTTCTATGTCTCGGAACCATACATCAAGAAAGTCTTGACTGTTACTTATTTCCCTGTTTTTAAATCTAAAAGTTCAGTGAACATTTATTTTCAACAATATGACATGTTTCAAATTAACCCTGGCCTGTACTGGTGAATATGATATATTTTTACATATTTCTGTTATTGAAGTAAAATTACGAAAACCTTTAATTGTCAGTTATTCATGTTTGAAATGTAATTTGTACTGGTGAATACTTTTTACTTATTTCTCAGTTTTTAAATCTGAGTTCAGTGAATATTTAATTGCCAGTGATATGTCATGTTTCAAATGGACAAAAATACATGTTTAAGAATCTTGAAATTTAAACAAAGTCAAAAATGAAAGGCAGACTTGTTTGCTAAAATGTGCTTGTATTTATTGGTGTTCCATATAAAAAAGAATGTAAGGCTGAATGGTCGCCCCCCCCACATTTTCACCTCACCAAATCTGGCCCTCTTTGCAATAAGTTTGAACACCCCTGCCTTAAACGATTGCTATGATGCTCACAAACTCCATCCGCCCGGATTTAGAATCAGTGATTTCCTTGTTTTTCCTATGTGTTTGCCGTCCCACCAACACCACCGCCTGACAGCATCATTTTTGGTTATATGTGGTATTTTATGGGAGGAGCCGGAAACAATCCCGGACACCCTACCGGTCACTGCCACCAGTTGGTCCACCGCTGCTTATTCGTCAGAATGGAGGTCCACCATCTTATTTCGCAGCTAACCACACTATCGTGTGGTTTTCTGCCACCTGTGGGCGTGCCCTATAGAGGATGGTCGCCCCTGCCCTATTTCAACACAGGGCAACTGGTGGAAAGGGCCGTCCACACCAACCAGTTAGTTACTTAAGTTAATCAAATAATGTATTTTCCAATACTTTGGCTCGCTTGAAAAGTGGGCACTTTGACCGTAGATAATAGGGATGTCCGATCGATCGGGCACCGATAATGATCGGCCGATTTTTGGGGAAAATGACCTGTACGGCACATTTGATCAAAGCCTTTTATTGCCGATCAAAGAATCCGATCACCCGCAGCTCATGCGGTGTGCTGTGTGTAGTTTGTGTCTTGTAATAAATGCCATGAAAAGATACCTCGCACAGGGAGCATGGCCACAAGTTTCAACACAACCAACTTAATCTGACATTTGAAGAACAAGCAATTGAAAGACTATGGTGGGTTTACGAAGCTCACTGCATTGAAGCAGTAGCAACAATGAAACGGCAGCTAACGCAACCCATGCTGACCAACTCAAACCCATATCAGCGCGACAGGCAAAAGGCAACGCAAATAACTAGGAAAATAATGAAATTTATCGGACTTGATGACCAACCATTCTCGGTGGTGGAAGACACCGGATTCCGCCGTCTGCTCGCCCACTTCGAGCCTAGCTATGTGCTATCGGGACGCAAATACTTCACAGACGTAGCTCCACCAGAGAGTGTATTGTCGCATTGAAAGTTTCCTAAAAGAAGGCCTATTATCCTGTTTAAGTTTTACAAGTGTTAAATGGAGCTCAGATGTCAGTCCTGTGTCGATGTTGAGTCTAACAAGGGAGTTTTTCGCTCGTGTACTGCTTTTAATGACAATGTTCGAACGAGGCATATGTATCAGGGTTATTATAGTTTGGGATTTTTCATTTTAGTTTAGTTTTTATTTCATTTTGACTTTTTATTTCTAATTCAGTTAGTTTTAATGCATTTTTAGAATACATTTGTTAGTTTTTATTAGTTTTAGTTTTGGGGAAAATGCTTAGTTTTAGTTTAGTTTATTAGAATTTGATTTGTCAGGTGCGGCTTTTTTTTTTTTTTTACAGTAACAAGTGTTATTTATTCAAATAAAGATAACATTTGAAAAATGTATTAACTTACTAACAATGTATGAATAACCATCAACAAATAAAACATAACAGTCCACTTAAATTTAAGTGCAATAAGGCCAAGAAAAGTGCAGTGCATTAATGCTGCTTCTAAAGTGAAAATGCAGATGAAACAAGCAACATAAAACAACATAAAAACCTGGCAATTGAACAGGAGAGTGCAGACTTGTAACATCAGAATATGTCAACAAATTTAAGTCCTTCCATATTGAAAGTGTGTGTGGGTGTGTGTGTGTGTGTGTGGGTAAGAGGGAGAGAGAGAGAGGTTTTTCCCCTCGAGCAATATGCCGCACAAGACCCGTCTCCGTGACAATGCATTTGCTTTTGTCCGAGACACAATCATAATCAAAATAATCCCAAATGGGGCTCTGTCGCTTTCTCCCAACTTTTGCCATTATAATATTGTTTTAGTTTTGTTTTATACCCATCAGACCTAATTGTAAACGCGTTACGTCACTTCAGACGTCGAGGTGCCGTACGGCTGTACAACTGTCGTAAAACCGCCAGCGCCGTGTTTTACATTTTAAATGATCACAAAAGCTTACAAAGACGAAAACGAATGGTATTTTCGCCACGATTATCGTTCGTTTTAGTTAGTCTTGTGAGCTGACAGTCGTTTTAGTTAGTTATCGTTTTTCAAAAAACATTTTCGTTTATATTTTATTTCGTTAACGAAACTGTTTTTTTAATTTTAGTTTTCGTTATTTTGTTCGTTTTCGTTTATGATAATAACCTTGATATGTATTCCAAAATGTGTTATGCATGATGCGTTACTTTTTTCTCGCTGACAAATGCACAAGATAGTTTGTCTATGCACAAGACAAGAAACCAAGTTCCTGAGTCGTTTCAATTTAGGAACTCATTGAATAGTTTATTCGAGTGAAGCCTGCATGTGACTATTTTTTCTACTTTGATTATATTCTGAACCATGCAATGTTTAGGTGGCATGTTATTTATTTGACTTTTTGCATAATTAAGTATTTTGAGACTGCTGATTCTTTTGATCTGTTAAAAACTGTGTTACTAAAAGCTGTTTTTTCAATTATCTTTGTGACTGAGTAAGTGTTGCATTGTGCCAGCAATGGTTTTGTATTTCTTCAGGCTTTTGAAAATATTTATAGATTTTTGTCAAAATTACGGCAATAATATGGCTGTTTTTTTTTCAGATAATATTGCATAATAGCAGTCGCCATAAATAGATGGAAAAATATACAGGTATTCCATGTGATCGGTATCGGCCGATCTCACTCATGCATGATTGGTATCTGTATTGGTGTCATAAAACCTGATCGGAACATCCCTAGTAGATAACACATCTAAATGCAAACACCATGAATAAAAACGGTATTTTTCTACTTTTGTCTCATGTTCACCTTTAGATCTAAAATACAAATGTCTTCAGTATACAACAAAATCAAAGGAATTGACCTTGACATTCCAATACTTTTGGGAGTAGCTGAGGATGATAATGATTGACAACTTATTGAAAGTCAAGCCCCGATATGTTCAAAAATCATAACCAATACACTGACATAGAGGACTACAGGCATCATTGAGAAAGTTACCTGTTTTGTGTAAATGTGCTTTAATTAACTTTATGATGACCGCCTTGTTAAGTTAATAATTTACCAGTCAATATTACTCATAAAGACAGGCACCAATTTTGTTTAAAAAAGACTGAACCTGTAAGCAGTGTTTGAATATGATGCAGTCGGAAAACTGGGTGCACCTAAAATAAATAACACATTTTTTCCCCTTTTTTGGGGGGGACGTAGTGTTGTGCAGTGAGAGTTATTATATGTGAAATTGGATGCATTGGCTTAAAGGTTGGGAACCACTGTCGTAACTTCATTTAAACAATTTCAATCTTTTGTGACAGTCAAGTTCGACCATCAACTGGTGTGATCAGCTCCCTTCATCGTCAGCTGCGCTCTCAAGCTCCAGTCTCTCGTCAGCCTCTCTCTCTAGTTCCAGTCTCTCCTTAGAATCCAGAGCACCAGTACCAGCAACATCTGCATCAGATGACATGGATTCGGATGAGAGGCCGTATGTCTGTGACTTGTGTAACTGCGCCTACAAACATGCCAGCTCCTTGCTCAACCACAAGCTCACTCACAAGACTGGAGACTTCAGGTAGGTACGGTTGATCGGTATTCACTGAAAAAATGTTCTATTACGATATTGGCCAATTTATATCACGATAACGATATACCAAAATTTATTTACAGTTATTCTTTAAAAAAAATGATACGACACCCTATGACTGCTTACCTTTTCCCACTTTAATTTAAAGTGACATTAAGCAGACCTGTATCAAATGATTGTGTTGCTGCTATATAAAATTATCAAATGTAAACAGAAGCAAACATATACAACATATATTTGTACAAATGTAGATATCAATCTAAATAAGAGGCATAAAAATGGTTTCTGACACAAATTGACTAAAAAGAATAAAAAGATGAGGTTTACTGTAACGGGTTTGTTGTTGTTAGCAAATGGCCAAAACAAATGGCCCAAGTTAGCTGGACTATGCCCACACCTTGGGCACTTTGAATATGTGCTAGGCTGGGCAATTAATGTAAAATTAACCATGATTCCTATTTATCCTGATCAGAAAAACATTATACTATTACTGGCAAAAAATGATGGAATCACAAGTCTTCAGAGGATGTTTATTCTGTTGTTTAAATTTGTCGGAAAAAGGCAGATCACAGATGTGAGACAAAACTAAAGTATTTTAAAATGGAAACTTTCTGTCTTAAGAAACACTAGATGAAATCAAGAAAAGAAATGTGGTCGTAACAGTTATTTGTTTGGACCAAGCAGAGTGGAAACAAATATTGAATCACTCAATTCGTTGGAAAAAATGACAAATTTTGATGACATCTCAATGAACATCCCCTGAGAATGGTGATTTCATCATTTTTGCCCGGGGTTATGCGTGAAGAAAAACGTGCCAATGGTGCTATGCGTGTTTGCAAGTTGCTACATTGTGAAAGCCCCCTAAATACAGCTTGTGCAGCAAGTGTGTGACATGTCTTATTCTACCCTCCCAGATTGTATTTTAAGATGTTTAACACATTAAAGCCTAAAGCGTCTGGCTCAACAGCTCCCCAAACCTATGGTTGTCTTTGGAATTACCCATGAAAACTGAAGTTTTATCCATCTACCGTATTTTCCGGACTACACGTCGCTCCGGAGTACAAGTTGCATCAGCCATAGAATGGATAATATAGAAGAAAAAACACATGTAAGTCGCACTGGAGTATAAGTCGCCCCCCCGTGCACCAGCCCCCCGGAATCCAAGCTGTCCCTGTCGCGTAACGCAAATAAATGTGTCCATATAAATCAAATTAATAAAATTGTGCGCTTAGTACTAGTGTTGTTTCGATACCACTTTTTGGCCCCGATACCGATTCCGCTACCTGGCTATGCAGTATCGGCCGATACCGATACCTCGCCGTTTGGAAAAAAATCCAAAATAAGCGCAATTTTTTGGGTAATTCTAAAGAATTGCACACTCACTTGGATATAAAATTATTCATATTTAAATCATCACTTGCGAAGTATCTGTAGTAACATATAGACACAAAATACATATGTTGAATAAACAGCCTATTTTCATAGCGCTTCGTGCTTGTGAGAGTGAGACATGGGATACATACTGTATTCACATGAATGTAAATTTTTAATAAAGCAAGGTCCAGCATTTGTACTTCTAAAATATATTCAGTGATTCTAACCGACCCCCCAATGCGTGACGTCACATTTGTATGCTGCCAGAGGGGCAGGCGGTCGAGTGAGTGAGATAACAGAAGTCCATTATGTGTTTCTAAAAATGGTTAACACCTATGCTGTTTATGGTTGCCCTAATCGGTCAACTAGAGATTTTATTTTGTGATACCGGCAGTGATTCAAATTAACCGGAGGAAAAAACGAAGTTGTTTGAAAGCAGACGTGCACAATGGCTGTCAAATCTTCAACGTGACCACTTGACACCATCACAACATACAAGGTTATGACCCGATGACTTTATATCAGTTATTGTTTTCTTTTTACTTTTCATTCGAGATTTAATGCGCACTGCTGTTCAACATTAATCTGTTAATTATATAGGTATACAAATTTCATATACGTTGATGGAACATTATAGAACATTTTGCTGAGCGATGTGTTGTAAACAAACTCGTCTCTTTGTTAAGAGTTAGCAAGCTAGGGCAAGCTCGAAAAGCTTTGACAGGTCATAAAGACGAGTTTATCACAAACCATTTCATGAAAGACGTTTTACACCATTAAACTAGTGATCGATATACTGTGTCAAACAAAAGCAACATACTTTGCTAAGATCCAGCCGACATGCCCCCAAAGTAATTGCACGCTCTTGATAGCATCAAAGTCCCCCCCAAGCAACTGCCTCCAATGTGGCGATGTATGTCCTTATAGCGACCTTTTTCACCAAACTAGACATAAGTAGACCGATGACCAATAACACTCTAAAAAAGGATTGGTCAAATTGACCAAAAAATTGGTTAAAATTGACCAATCTAGTTGGTAGTTATGTGTCCGGCCAATCCTTTGGTTAAAACAACCAATCTAGAATGGATAGTGTTTTCAACCAATGTATATTGGTGTTAGGACCAACTGATGCAAATTGGTCATTTTGACCAAGATATTGGTTAATTTGTGTAGAACCCTAAAGGGAGGCACCATTATAAAATGGTTGGATTGGAACCATCTATATTGGTTAATAATGACCATTTTAAATGCTTAAAAATGGGACTATTAAAATTGGTGCTGCATGCTTTGAAATTTAACACTAGTATCTGGAATAAAATAATGTTACAAGCAAGGTAATACCTTCAGTACACTTTATTATCTTAATTTCACCAGTTCAGTATAAAACATTTTTAAGTATACATTAAAAACAAAAAATAACTTAAAGCAGATATCCACAGCTTTGATGAGAGAGTCGAACAGGTAAATGACATCAACATAAAGGATGTAGAAAATGTTAGATGCCAAGACTGTGACCTCAGTGACTTGTGCTAGGGTGATGATTTTTCACAAAGGTGTGCCAAATTAAACATAGTTTACCAGAAGTGAAAATGAAAAAAAATATTAAAGATAAAATAGGGAGAGGGAAGTCTGGGCTTCACTGCTGAAACTGCTGCCTCTGTGACCAGACTCCTGATAAGCGGTAGATAATGGATGGATGGAGTTAATCAGTAAAATCCACCCGTTTAAAACCCACCCCGGTGACCATTTTACGACCATTTTACCACGTCAACTAAAAATGACATCACAGTTTCTCAGGGCTCAGACCACGGCTTAGCTTCAGAAAACAGGTGAGTGATTGGTTACCTGAGCAACTGTGATGTCATTTTTAGTCGACACTAGTGACAAAAGCCTTGAGATGGCTAAAAATGGGTGGATTTTGCTGCTTAACTCATATTCCAACAACATTAATCAGAATGCCACAATTTGACTAGTTTAGATGCATTGAACAAATTATTGCAAAGAATTCTTTTGGGTTGATTTCCCTTTTAACAACCTGCTCGTCATCCAGGTCACACTCTCCCCCGCTGACAATGCCACTTCCCCCACCCCCTCAATGTTATGTTTGTTGTTCATGTTTTTATTATTTAGAAACCCATGAACCCCATGTTAGAAAGAAGCACAAAGTCTGTTTTTAATGAGGGCTTGAGTGTTAAATTATCCTAGTCATTGCATGCACCCTGAGATGGCGAATATTCTTCCTCCATTTCATGTATGTCCAGTACGGCACCAGGTGTCAAATTGGGGTTGTATAGCTCAGCTAGTAGCTGCTTAGCAGAGCTGTCCCTGCAGTCCATCTTCAGGTGTTGTAGTAGCCTTGTGGCAAGACTCTCCCACTTAGCTGTAAAGTGACCAGCCTCATCACTGAGCAGTGTTTGAAAGTGTTCATCAATCTGTTATAAAAATGAAAGAGACAAAAATCATAAATGCCTAAATAGTGATCTTTACAAAAATTAACACACTCATAGCTTACCCATATGTAAGTATCTGGGCCTGCATATCTCTGATACGCAGTCAAAATCGGACAAATGGATGGCTGCTCAGCTCCATGTATCCAATGTATCCTGGCCTGTCTTGTCTGCCATGTAGGTCCTCACCAGGTGTCGAGGCTCTACATTGTGCTTCAGCCAGTTATGTTTTTCGGTAATGGTGGCTTCCATAACATCTGTTGCTGAAATTTCAAAATATTCATTTACTATTCTACCACAGATAACTAATTTCCAGCACAAATATCACAAGGGACATCTAATTAGTGCTGCACAATATACTCCCAAAAATATAGACATCATAAAGACATGCAAAAAAATTCGTATGGAATTGTATGTTTTTATCTGAATTTGACCAGTCAGATGCAAACTTAAAATGTGCATCAGTATCCAATATCCAAATATCTAGGCTAATTACAATTAATTAGCGAAGAATATATTGAGCTTGCTTATTTGGCCACATGAAAAAAAACATAATTATTTCATTAGATAATAAAAATGTCATTTCTTGAGGTACATGTTAAGGTCTAGGAAACATTGATTATCGGATGCTCTTACCCATGGCAGTAATCCCACGACCATAAAGTGAATTAGGAATGTTCCCAGTCCCATTGTGAACTGTGACAGCTCTCCCTCCTTTTTGTTTGCTGACTTTCCGTTGGAGGTTCAGCAAACGTTCCTGGATACAGACAGTCGCAGGGATTTTCCCCTTTCCAGGGGAGAAGAAATGATCCTGAAGATAAAAAGGAAAATAAAAGTATAATTACTTTGAAATTAGTTAGGCGTTCACATGCTGTTGGCCAATCAAATAATAGTGACAACATTGCCCACTGAGCCCCAGACGGCTGTCACTGGAGATGGTTCTGAAAAACCGGTCCCATTAGCCCCAAAAAAGTCTAATGGAAAAGTGAACATCCGTGGTCAAGCATGGCTGTCTTGGTGTGGAGCGGGGGCTAATGGAAAAGTACCTTAACCCTGGAGAACCCACAGTGTCAAATTTACCCCTGTTAATAATGCCACAAGGGCTGAACTATATTGGAAAACATGCGATATCTGAAATGGAGGTTGACTATAGTATCGGTATAGCGGTATCGATATTTTTTCGATATATTGTTTAGCCTTAACTGCCACCCATACAACCAACATTTTTTTTGTTCCAGAGTACAATGGACATATAGTATGTGGCCTAGAAATGACTCTGTGGATCGCGTACAATAGTGCCTGTAATGCATGAAAGCAAAAAATTTTGTTTTGACTATTTTTTTGTGGTTGACTTGGTTGACTAGCCCCCCCAACCCAAATATATTAAAATTCAAAAGAAATTCAATTCAAAATAATATATTGTTCACATCTTGCCGGTTTAGGTGCATTTTAACAGGTGTGCAGTTCACAGTGGTGTGAGTCGGGTTATAAATAGTTTTTTTTTTTTTTTTTTTTAATAATGTAGTTGCATTTTTTTATGATGTGAAAATAAATGTTTATGTTTTTAGTAGACGATCAGACAGCTCTATTAAATGTTAAAAATTTAAGAGAACTGTAGTCTACAATTATTTGGAAAATGTAAGTGGTTTGTAAAATAGACGTTTAGATGGTTTGTTGAGGTTTGCATAAAATGTATACGAAAAAATAAATCCTCCCTAGAGGTTGTGTAATTAGCTTGAGTTGAATCGTGTTTCACCTGGATGATGTCACTGCTCTGACTGCAGTCACACGGCAAGGCTCCCCTCTTGCTGCTCCTCCGTTTTAACTTGAGCACAACTCAGCGCAGGGTGGATGATGGACCAAGTGTCCATCCTCCTCCAAATCAAGCAGCTTGACCACGCCGACATTACCGACATGTTATGTTACTGCTTTTGGGCTTTATAACCACACGCACTTCTGATAAACTAAAATCGCGGGTGTAGTAGCTTTACTTGCGTAGCACTATACGAGGATAGCCTTGTTTTTTTTTTTCTCTGACCCTTCTTACTTTCGTACCTCTACCCCACAACTGCTCAGATAGACGAGGGGAAAAAAACGTAATTAAAGCCATTAGGAAGGGGTGTTTAATGGCGCCCCACATTTATATTCACAGAAGGGCTATCATGTGGTATTGGTCAATTCTGACAAAGCAGCTTCGAAAAACAAACTTTAAAAATAACTGCCAGAAACAAGGACAATAAAAACTTAGCCTGAGAATACAACTACATTTCAGAGACTCACTGTTCTAAGTTGTGTTCAGGACTAGGGATGTAATTCCATGTTGTTAAAATTCACTCTTCCGATACTGAGTCTGACCGCCCGACGTCATACGCCCTTGCCTGCCGCTGTCGTTCTGTTCCCGCCTAACCGCCTTTCTTCTAACATCGTCTTCTTCTCTTTCTTTAGTGACAATGACACTCAACAGCGCCAGCTTCTAATGGTGGCCTAACTAATTTATAACACTTTAGCGATTGAAACTCTTTTCTGTAAAGTGATTAAAACTTTGGTCAGTAAAACTTTTGCATTATTTGAAATAAGAGTTTTCAGTGACTCACGATTTACAATCACACATATAACCACAAGAAGTGGGAACCAAGCGTATGCTATGGTGAGCCCCGCGATCCGGGCATGGAATACTAGCTGAAGTATTAGCATATAATAGTCTCCATACTTACCCTTGAACCTTCCCACGTAGTTCTCGAACCCCCACTCCCTCAACTTCTCGGTGACATAATCGTACATGCCGAATGGAAAGTCAAAGATGCAAAAAGTGAACTGTAAAGTTGATCGCTGAAAAATTACCACCTTTGTTGGAAGATGGGAACGAAGGACACCGTGATTTGTTGAGCGCTATACCAGACTATTAATGTGTAGATGCTATTGGTGGTCAGCCTTGTTTTGTAATACTGAGCGGGTCTTTGCTTTTCTTTCATGCTGGGGTCTTCATGAAAAGACAGTGGGAGTCGGGTCAATTTTCAATTTTGCAGAATGAAAATATGATAGGATATAATAACGAATAAGTACATTCACTTCATAAAAATATTACATTTATTTCCAACTGATATATCTAGATTGATTTTCTATTGTATTTTATTGTATGTATACATACGCACGCGCGCACACACAGACACATAGACATACACATACACACATTTTCAAACACAACTAATTATTTATTCTTTATTGTTGTCACCAAAGCTGTTTCTGTCATGATCCACCAGTATTTCTTCCAGAGCCATAGGGATAATATAATTTTAATTAATATAAATTAATTAATTGTTAAGTAATATACTTATTTAGCAGATCTAAATGTACTGCACACAACACACTATACCGCAAAACAGTGAAGTGTCATTTCCGTAACCAATTTCATTTGTTGTTTGTCTCACCAATAAAATTGGTATGCCCATAACCAACCGGAACGGTCAATGTCTGACCAATCTATTGGTTAATCTAACAAATATTGGTTTAACCCAATAGATTGGTAGTTTTTTTAACCAATCCGTTTTTAGAGTGAATGCTAATAATGAAAGGCTTCTCCTCGTATTTTCCTTCTGCATGCGGCTCTAAAATATACGCGTTGTGTTCAAATAATGATACCAGTATCGTTAACCGGCATCAGCGTTGTATTTGTTAGTACCGGCTGATCCGATACCAGCGTTTTAATGCGGTATTGGGAAATCACTCGATTCCAGTATTGGTATCAGAACAACACTACATAGTACACATCATTTCCACCGAGCTACGATGGTAACATTTAGCTAACATCCAACATGTAGCATTACAAGAAAGTTACGGTAAGATAACTTTAAACTCACCAAAACTGTCGTAGATCGATTAAATAAGTCTTTTATTTATCGCCGACCATGTAGAATGTTTCCAAATGTCTCCAAAAGTATTTTTGTATACGGTCGTAAATTATCTGTTCTCTCCTCCGCTCTCGTGCATGCGTGTGTGTGTGTGTGTGTGTGTGTGTGTGTGTGTGTGTGTGTGCGTGTGCGTGTGCGTGTGTGTGTGTGTGTTGCTGGCTGATGATGCAAGACCATGGCCAGGCACAGCGCCTTTTAAAGGAACAGAACACTATTTAGTACAGATGGATTGATAGACAAATTGTCTTTTTATCATACTATTTTGATTACTTAACACAATATTAGATTTTAACCATTTAAATTATTCCTGTATTTTAATAGCTTTTAGAATTTATCTTTGTTTCTTTATGTGGGTTAAAATAACATGTGAAATGATATAAGCAGGGGTGTCAAAGTCAAATGGACGGAGGGCCAAATAAAAAAAATTGCGACAAGCCGAGGGCCGGACTGATAGAATGTTCATTGAAATTGTTTGAAATGTCCAGATTGGATCGGGTCCTTCGTGCCTGCTGATGATGTCACGCTTTATATTTCTGTAATATATTTCTTTGCCTCTATGTTGGTTACTCCCCTGGCTGTTGTGCTTACATGTTCAGAGTTACTAAATAAAAAATAAACTAAAGTACATTACTGCTGCTTTTGCGAGGCAGCTCGTACGTCACTTCCGCTTACGACCCGAGAAGAAGCTGCTGCCCGTCATCAGTGGAACGTTTGCGTTTCTCCTGCCAAATTGGAAACAATTTTCTGGTTGACTCGGGCTGCAAGATTGTATGAACTGTACATAATGTGAAGTAAAGCGGAGAGGATCATATGATTGGTATGATGTCTCCATCTGACTCTATTTTAAGAGTGGCAAGGTATGGCTGTAGCTGCTCCTGTCAGAGAACACAGGCCCGTATTCCACTTGACACGTCTATTTACTGTGGTCTGCAACAACACAGACAAAGAATAACCTAGCAACATCATCCAATACATATCCATTAGTTAACAATATGCCTAAACATTACAATTCACTGTATTAAGCAATTAAACAGCCAAACAATACATACAGTAACAATACACATCCACACGTTTCATCACTAGAATAGTAATAGTAAGCCGAAATAACTAACTAGTGTTCATCAACGTGACACACGAGAACATTAGGCTATTATGTACAGCAGTTACCTGACACAAACCTAAATGATTAAACTCACCTTTTAACATTTACACACAACAACAAACATGTTGAAACACAGGAAATCTGCAAGTACTGCGTTTGCTGGCACGAACAAACTACTAGCTAGCTGTGTCGAAGGAGGAGAAAGAAAAGAAACCACGTCTCCCGCTATCGACACTTAGCGCTCGAGGAGCGTTCAATGCCTGCTGACAGTGTGGGACATCTCAGTACTTCATCGAAACGCAATGAAAATATCAAATGCCAATAATTACTAATAATAAAACGTGAGATTTCTAACATGAAGTATTTCTTAATAAAGTGTGTTTTACTCCGAATAACTTTTCACCACAATCCGATTCTGAAACCCACGAAAAGTGACGTGAAGTCTTGAGTCGGCATGTAGACGACTGAAGGACGATCCTCGCAAAAGTAGCGGTCATGTTCGTTAACAACAGCCAGGGGGTGGCAAACATAGATGCAAAGAAACAGTGTAACAAATTGGGTTATCTGTGTTGTGGTTGAATTTGTGTCTTGCCAAGTTCTGTTGTTTCTGAGGTTAATGAATGCATCGTGCGGCTCGCTTGATGGGAGGGCATGGGAGCGACAGGAGCGGAGGACGCAGAGGAGAGCATGACTGAACGGTTGTCGTACTGTATTGGCGTCGGCTGCGGCCCACAGTAGCCGGTTGGACTAATAAAATGTGATAATTAAACTACGTCTGTGTTCTTGGAAGACGCTACAATATATTTTAAAGCGTGACGTCATCATCAGGCGCGAAGGACCCGATCACTTCTGCTCCTTGCTGCGGGCTGCGGGCCGGATCTAATAATAAAGCAATGTCATCCCAGGGGCCGTAGAAAACCTTCTCGCGGGCCGGATGTGGCCCGTGGGCCTTGACTTCGACATATGGATATACAGTTAATAATGTGTTAATAATTTCACACATAAGTCGCTCCAGAGTATAAATTGCACCCCCAGCCAAACTAACAAATCTCAGCCCCTGTAGTAGACAGAAACATAATTCCCAAAGATTTTGAGACCATAGACATGTGGCTTGCACACAGGCCCGAGTTTATTCAAATCTTTACTGTTTCAATCGAAGATGTAAAAATAAAGTGTCAGTGTAAGAGAAGCACTATTTTTAATTTTAAAAATCGAGTGGTAATTACCATCCTCTATTTTGTTACAAAGACGTTGATATTGTCATTATCTACAAACATATATCTTAACCATATGTTCGACTGGTTCTATTGGTTCAAAGTCCACAAGCGCATCGCCTATATCACTGCCGTTACTCATCTCAGAGCTCCCGCGATTGATGGCGTCCGCCATTATGACTCGAAAGAATTCCAGGACATCCTCTGCGGGCTCACGACACCGTCACATGTATATTCTGATACATTTCATTGGTTAAGAGAAATTGGATAAAAAAAAGAAAATGACATATATGCTCTCCAGGCTTTAAGGGTAGAAAGACAGTTATGCACTCCCATCCTTAATAGGTTAAAGCGGAAGTCAACCCAAACATATTTTTTCAAGATTATGTTCCCAGCAGGCCCACTATAGTTGAAACATGGCATTCTGATTAATTTTGTGTTTACGGAATGGAGTTAAGCAGCAAAATGCACTCTATTTTAGCCATATCTGGGGGCGGCCATTTTGTCTTCTGTCGACTGAAAATGACATCACAATTGCTCACAACGACCAATCGCGGATTTAGAAAACAGGTCAGCCGTTGGTCGTCGTGAGCAGTTGTGATGTCATTTTCAGTCGACAGAAGACAAAATGGCCGCCCCCAGAGATGGCTAAAAAAGAGTACGTTTTTGTGTTGAGTGCTGATATTTCCCAGTTCATGAACGCATCACTCCGTTTTGGTTGTTAATCAACGCGAGTTTACTGAATAATGGCTGCTTAATCCATAGAAGATGCTACGACGTGTTAGCGTACACCGTACACCGTAACGTGTGTATCCTAACTGCAGCTAGCTTTTAGACACAACTGTGCCTATGTCAGATATGAAATAAGGCATAAGCCATAACTTTCTTCCTTTTTTTTAAATGATTGGGCATGCCCATCGTGCTGCCATGAAAAGCAGGTTTGCATTGTATTGAGTATATTTGGTGAAATGCGCCGTATTTTTGACCCTGTTGCCAACACGAATTAGCCCTTACAGTGTAAGGCTTACACTACTTTACCGCGGCAGTCTCGAAAGAAAAATAATGTGCCAAATAAATAAATATATAAATAAACGACACGTCGATAATTAAATCATGACAGCCCTAATACACATTGTAATTGAAATAGAAGACGTACTATGGTTAAGAAACATCGCCAGTGCTAACACTAGCAGTCATTGAAAAATCCAATTTACGGGATAATAGAAAATTAGCATTGAGTTCCAGGAATGATAATCCTTCAAATAAGGAATATTCACACTCAAAAGCTGGACACGCATATAGACAGGTACTGTCTTTTCGCGACCAAAAGGCATTAATTATTAAAAGGTGCAGTCTCAGTTACGGGTGCTATTTCTGTATTTAACAGAGCTGGGCATCGCAGAGTTCCCGTCTGCATATTTAATCGACCCACGTGGTCCTAGTCGAGAACAGACTTGGCCTGTACCATGTCACACGTAGGTGCCACACTTCTGACACGCGCCGAGTAAGGGAAAATTTTAAAGTAAAAGTGTTGTGTACCTTGCGGTCCCACAGATACAATGCCACGTGCCCCATATTGTTTTTATTTCACTGATCACCACGCTGTGCGTGTGTGTGTGTGTGTGTGTGTGTGTATGTGTGTGTCTGTTGTTTTTGTTTGATATTTTTTCTTTGTTTGGCAGCGTGTCTGCTCGTGCGGCGCCTGCTTGTGACGTGAAGATTACATTCTCGACGCCGATTGGCTGTCGCCGACGAGGGATGGACCGGGACCACATGGTCGATTAAATATGCAGGACGGAACGCGGTGGCGGTTAGGCGATGCCCAGCTCTGGTATTTAACACATACATATGGCGCACCGTATTATTGGGCGCAGGCATGGTAATACAAACGTTAGCTTGAAACATACGGTAGCATGTGTGTACGCTAAAACATACACAAACATGCATGCTAACATACCGGTATGTTTTCAAAAAGGCAGCGGAAGCAAAACTGCGTTCAGTTGTACTTTATTGAAGAATTTAACAATGTACTTTTCCTTGTAAACTTGGTTCCGGAAGTTGCTGCACCACGGTAGTCATTGCCCGCAGTTTCATAAAACGAAAGCATCAAGACTGACTTCCTTGAAAATGTTCAATTTTCATTTCTTCTGCAAGCGTTGTTGCCCTTAGTCAAATGTTGACTGTGGAGACGCTTCTCCCGGCTGTTCTTTGATTATGAATCCATTGCTCGAGTTGGTCTTCCAACTCAGGCAACCTCGCCCTGTCTGCTGAAACTCAGCTTCGTCTTCTTGACTCCATGACGCTCGTTTTTCTGCTTCCTACACTTGTGAGCCATGGATTTGTTGATCTTGAACTCCTTCGCGGCTGCTCGATTCCCATGTTCCTCTGCGTAACCAATAGATTGCAGTTTAAACTGTGCTTCGTAAGTGTGTCTCTTTGTAGGTGCCATTTTCAATGTTGTTTTTCACAATGCACATACCAGCTGGCACTATATACCTACTGGGGGCGTGCCTTTAGCGGGCTCTTTCACGCTCCCTTTTACGTCTTCATTCACGTCCGCCTTTTCTCTATATTAGCAACGTGTCGGCAGGAAATGCTCCCAGTCAGTCAAGCAAGAGTGCTCATCAAAGTCACAACAACATTTACAGATTTTGGAACTCTGTGTACACAAAAGGCGTGCGCATTATCAGGCCCCATCCATTTTGGAGAAAATTTTGTGTCTTTTAAGTGTGCCTCGTGGTCATGAAAATACGGTAATATAAAAAAATACGATCTGACCAATATTGATTGATTTGCTTGGCAGAAAGATTCATTTAAAGAATATG
Source organism: Filicampus tigris (assembly GCF_054856515.1). Taxonomy (NCBI): domain Eukaryota; kingdom Metazoa; phylum Chordata; class Actinopteri; order Syngnathiformes; family Syngnathidae; genus Filicampus; species Filicampus tigris. Next base: position 17,142,775 of record NC_141232.1, on the reverse strand, counting down.
CAGTACCCCCAATGCATTTCAGTGGGTCAATTATATATGCAGATTTTTGCTATTCGCAGGCTGGCTTGGTTCCTTTCCCCTGCGAATAGCTGGGTCAACTGTAAATATGTTGTTAAATAACTTTGCTTTTTGATTACCAGAATGCATTGCGAAACGCAATGCATTAATGAAGTTATAGGGACATGAATTCTTGTCATATGTGTGTTTGTGTTACCAGTAGTAGAATGTGTGAAGTGAAGTTGGGACATGGACTACGTTTACATGCAGTCAATATTCGGGTTAATATCAAAATTCTGATTTCTGAAACATTCGGAAAAACCCGTTTACATGCGTGAGTGGACAGAGGTCGTGACGCAAATAGACGTCATTTCCGCTTGTTACTTGCTACCGTCAAAACACATTATATCGTCGCTGTCCTGTGAAAAACACTTATCTCCAATTTTGGAAACTTTTTAAATTTTCACTTTAATGCAATGTCTGTAACGTGGAAACACGATTCATGGAAAAATAAGAAAATGAAGAAAAAAATGGATATAAGTGTTTTTCACATGACAGCGACGATATTCAGGTCACTCACCACAGGAATAAAGCAGTCAGTGTCCTCCGTGTTCCAAAAATATCACATACATACAAAATACACACGTGTATATGTGTTAATGTACTCACAGTGTCATTTTTGCCGTAGAGAAATCAATGTGTTCAAGTTAGGCTCGCTACTACGAGGATGCCGCTCATTCAAACACTATCTGTACTACAAAGACCAAGGTTCCTTGCAGTTAAGTGCCTCGTGCAGTTCGAATATTCCAATCACCGTATACATGCGCACATATTCAGGTTGGAAAGGGAGTAACTCAGGCATATTTGGAATATGGTGTATTGCGTACGTTTTGTCTTCTAAACACCCGAATACTGCTAATATTTGGGTTTTAAAAGGTTGGCTGCATGTAAACGTAGCCACTGTGTTAAACAAATAAAAATAGAATACAATGATTTGCAAAGCATCTTCAACCTATATTTAATTGAATAAAATAAAGTACAATACAATAAGATAAGATAAGAAGACCTTTATTGATCCCACAGTGGGGAAATTTTCAGTGTCACAGCAGCAAAGATATAGGTCACGGAGATGGCGGCATAATGTAGCCATTAATGTATTGCATTAACAGCAAACATTCAGAATCAAACCTATGTAAATATACGCAGTAACTATGTGTATATACACATGTATATACACACCAACATACATCTACATAATGAAGAAACACTCATTTTAGCCTGTACATAGTACAGAGGAAAAATACTCTAAGTGACAGTGCTGCAGTGAAATATAAGGAACAGCATTGGATAAAAATAAAACTAGACTAACAGTAGTGGGGAATGTTGAGTCTTGCACGATATAACAGTAGTGAGTAATGTTGAGTATTGCACGATATAAGCTCAGGTGCAGGACTGCACAATTGCACTAATGTCTGCCAGTTTGTAGAGACTTCACAACGTTCTTGTTATAAAGTCTGACAGCAGCAGGCAAGAAGGAGCGGCGGAATCTCTCCATTGCACAGTGAGGGTGTAACAGTCTGTCACTGAAGGAGCTGTGGAGTGCTGTTAGGGTGCCCTGGAGGGGGTGGGCTGGGTTGTCCAGCATTGATGATAGCTCGGCCATCATCCTCCTGTCCCACACTGAGTCCACAAAGTCCAGGGTGCAGCCCAGGACAGAGCTGGCCCTCCTGACCAGTTTGTCCAGCCGCTTCTTATCCCGGGCCGAGATGCCGCCTGCCCAGGTGACCACTCCCTGGAAAATGACCGATGCAACCACCGAGTCATAAAAGGTTCCTGAGGAGTGTCCCCTGGACCCCAAAAGACCTCAGTCTCCTGAGTAGGAAGAGTCTGCTCTGACCATTCTTATAGAGAGCGTGTTGTCGCTCCAGTCCAGTTTATTGTTCAGATGAACACCCAGGTACTTGTAAGTTGAGACTCTCTCAACATCTGTTCCCCGAATATTCACTGGTGCAGGTGCAGAGTGATGGCGCCTACAGAAATCCACCACTATTTCTTTGGATTTCCCCACATTGATCAGGAGGCGGTTCTGCTGGCACCAGTCCACAAAACCCTGAGTAAGTTCTCTGCAGGTGACAGGTAGGGGTGCTGTAGTTGAAGTCCGAGCTGTAGAGGGTGAACAGGAAGGGAGCCAAGACAGTTCCCTGCGGGGCCCCCGTGCTGCATAGGAGCACGTCAGACACACAGTCCTGTGTCCTCACATACTGTGGCTAGTTTGTGCGGTAGTCCTGGATCCATGTGGTGAGGTGGTGGGCCACTCCCGCCCGCTCAAGCTTGTCTCCCAATAGGGTGGGCTGGATGATGTTGAAAGCACTGGAGAAATCAAAGAACATGATCCTCACAGTGTTCCCCGCCTTCTCCCGGTGGGAGAGTGAAGTGTGGAGGAGGTAGATGATGGCATCATCCACACTTATGCCAGGCTGGTATGCGAACTGGAGTGGGTCAATTGAGGAGCTCACCAGGGGGCGCAGGTGGACGAGGACCAGTCCCTCCAGGGTCTTCATCAGGTGAGACGTCAGCGCCACTGGTCTGAAGCTGTTGAGCTCCTTCGGGTGGGGGGTCTTGGGCACCGGGACCAGGCAGGACGTTTTCCACAGCTGGGGGACTCTGCCCAGCTTCAGGCTCAGGTTGAACATGTGCTGGACAATTCCACACAGCTGGTCTGCGCAGGATTTGAGGAGCTGGGGGCTGATGCCATCAGGACCCGCTGCCTTCCTCACCTTCATCTTCTTCAGCTGGTTCTTCACCTGAGAAGTTGTGAAAGCCAAGGCTGGGCAGGAGGGAGTGGTGGCTGTCTGGTGTAGCTGGGAGCTGGAGACTGTGGAGAAAAGAGGGGAGGGGGTGAGACACCCAGCAGGAGGAGTAGGTGGAGGCTGCAGCAGGAGAGACTGAGTGGGGGCAGGCATCTGATCGAACCTATTGAAAAAGAGGTTCAGCTCACTTGCCCACTGCAGGTCCCCCCCAGTCCGGGTCTTGGGTTGTCCGTGGCCTGAGATGGTCTTCAGGCCCCTCCAGACTCCCCTGGCATTATTCTGCAGCAGCTGCTCCTCCATCCTCTTCCTGTAGAACCTTTTCCCCTCTGATCCGCCGCCTCAGCTGGCGCTGCACAATCTTCCGCTCCTCTTTGTTGCCTGACGCAAAAGCCCTCTTCTTCTCCTTCAGGAGAGCTTTTATGTCTGGTGTGATCCAGGGTTTGTTGTTGGAGAAACACCTTACTGTCCTAGTGGGTATGGTGTTCTCCATGCAGAAATTTATATAGTCTGTAACAGTGTCCGTCAGACTGTTAATGTCTTCCCCTTGACATCGCTGAATACTTCCTACAACAGTTGTGCTGAAGCAGTCCTTTAAGGCCTCCTCGGCCTCTCCAGACCATCTCTGAACCGTGCGGGTCACAGCTGGCTGCCTGCAGACCAGAGGTCAATGCAACTTTATTTATATAGCGCAAACACTTTACTTAGAACAGAAAATAGCAATTATACATTAACAAAGACAATGAAATCAGTAAATTAATGACATCCAGAAACGTCGCCGGCTTCCTTGGGCCCGAGCACATCTAAGATGGATTGATGCAAGTGAGAAAGTGTTGTTTGGTCTGACGAGTTCACATTTCAAATTGTTTTAGGTAATTGTAGAAGCTGTGTCCTCCGGGCCAAAGAGGAAAAGAACCATCTAGACTGTTATGGACGCGAAGTTCAAAAGCCAGCTCGATGATGGTATATGGCTGTGTAAGTACCAATGGCTTGGGTAACTTGCACAACTATAAACGCACCATTAATGCTGAAAGGTACAGGTTTTGGAGAAAATGTGCTGCCATCCAAGCCACGTCTTTTTCATGAAAAGACTATTTCACCAAGACAATGCCAAACCACAATCTCCATGTGTTACAACAAATGACTACCAGATTGGATGCAGTCCAGCCCTGTCTCCCTTTGAAAATGTGTGGCACAGTTTGATACACGTAAAATGACAACGGAGACCCCGGACTGTTGAACAGCTGAAACTGTACATCAAGCAGCAATGGGAAAGCATTTCCCCTACAAAGCTATAACAATTAGTGTCCTCAGTTCCTAAACGTTTATAGAATGTTGTTAACTCATTCATTGCAAATTTATTTGTCTTTTCACAGTCCAGTCATTCAATCCCAGAAATATATTTATATTTGTATCAATTTTTCTCAAAATGTCTGGCAGTGAGTGAGTTAAAAGAAAAGGTGATGTAACACGGTGGTAAACATGACCCTGTCCAAGTTTTTTTAGAACGTGTTGCAGCCATAAAATTCTAAGTTGATGATTATTTGCTGAAAACAATAGTTTATCAGGTTGAACATTAAATATATTTTCTTTGTAGTGTATTCAATTAAATATAGGTTTAACATGATTTGCAAATTATTGTACAGGCAGTCCTCGACTTCGACGTACGTGACCTACGATGTTTCGACTTTACGACGCCTGTGCCCCTCCTCCATTTTGTCCCCAGTACCATAGTGACAACGTTTACATGCAGTCAATATTCAGATTTCTGACACATTCTCAATATCCCGTTTACATGATTGAGCGGACAGAGTTGCTCCGGCATTTGAATAACCGACTGTGTACGGCGGCACACAATGTCATGACTCAAATGGACGTCATTTCCACTTGTTACTTTCAACTGTCAATAAAACACTTGATATTCATGTCACTCACTCACATGAATGAAGCAGCTTCTCGCTCCAAAAGTGTGCTTTTGTGCTGCGTCCCTGACTCTCTCTAACTCTGCTTGTGTATTTGCGGTGGGTTGCGCGTGAAACACGCACTTCTGCATACAAGCACTTCCTGTACTACAAAGACCAGCATTCCTTGCGGTTGAGCATGTGCAGAGTGTCTCAATCGTGCCGGCGCGCTGGCAGTATCCTTGCCTTTTTCGCCCTCATCTCGTCCTTCTCCATCCACTTCTCAGCAGTAATGCTAAGTACAGCATCTTATGCCTTTTATTTTAATGTATTTTCGTTTTGTATACAAAGTATTTTGACGTAAATTTCGACTTTAACGGTGAAATCAGACATACGCGGAAATTTGTGTTACATCGCCAGTGTAGGAAAGGAACTCGTTCGTAAAATGAGGACTCCCTGTATTCTGTTTTTATTCATGTTTAACACAATGTCCCAACTAGGGCTAAACGATTTTAGGGAAACATTGTATTGCGATTTTTCTGACAGATATTGCACTTTTCTTCACAATGGCCAGTAACATTTACAAATATGACAGAAAATGTCTTTATACCATATGAAAAGCTATTAATTATTCTGATAATTTAAGGACACTAAAGAGGTTTTGTGAGGGAGGCTGTCCTTTTTTGAGTTTTTAAAAATGGTTCAAGTCTGACAAGACCTACTGTACTACTTACATTCTTGTGTAATAGTGTACGTATATTAAAAATTATTTTTAACCCCAAAATGTTTTACATTTTGTACTAATGTACATGTTCTTTGGACATAAATGTAAGATTATATTTTCCCCATATTTTTGCTAGAGACTTTACACCTTCAAACAGAGACTGAGGGCTTCGCAATATGGCCTGAAATTCATATCATGGTATTAAGTGAATCTTTTGGTCCTAACAGTAATGGTGAGTGTAGAAAAGGAGTATTGTGATTGGGTTATTTAAATGTGAAAAGGTAAATATTTCCTCTTAAAAAAGGGTCAGAAAGTATATTCATTCTTCTCTCTGCTCTCTTTCATTCAAATTTGGCATTTTCATGTAAACGTCTGCTTTTTCTTTTATGCTGTTTCTTTTATGCAATGAAATCTATTTAACAAATAAAAAACATTGTCCCTTATTAAAAATTATAATTTTGAGACCTATTATTGTGTAGATCTCAAAACCCAGTACTCTGTGTTGCAAAATAGTGCAAATGCCATTCTTGATATTATAAATATTTAATATACGTTTGACATCAAGCTCTTCGTCATGGCTGACGTCAGCTGTTTTCCATGTTCCGGTGTTAGAGGTGTGTGCTAAATTGCTAATGTAGACGTCATCTTATTTTATGTCTCTATGTATTGATTGTAATACAACATTTCTGTTCATAGATGCTGGCTATAACGCGGTTCTAGCCAGACTTCTGTGAAAAGTCTACTGTACACCTAAGCACTTACAGTATATTGGGTCTATCCTGACTCTGCATTTCACTGTAGCGATTAGCACACTTTGCGACTCGTTCGCCTTCTCTGTGAAAACGCAACATGTTAGCTGGGTAGGTTATTTGTCGCTACGGAGGAGATGATCGACATCATGCAGCTCGTTGCTATTGCTCTGCACGAACTTACATATCGTCACTGTCCTGTGAAAAACACTTATGTCCAATTTTGGATTTTTTTTTCACACTAATGCAATGTCTGTAATGCGGAAACACCATTCACGTAAAATTAAGAAAAATGGAAAAAAAAAAATGGACATAAGTGTTTTTCATAGGACAGCGACGATATAGTTTAAATACAGTGATCCCTCGCTACTTCGCGCTTCAACTTTCGCGCCCTCGGTGCATCGCGGATTTTTCAGAAGCATTCACAACAAATTTAAAAATGAAACAACACAGCCATATCAGCAGCTATATTGCAGAAAGACACATAGTTTCAAAGATATGAGTTGACTCGGAGGCTTTGTACATACACGCAGTCACTCATAAAAGGCGGTGACTGGTTCCCAGCGCGAGCTCGACCAACGAGAGCACATCTGGATTTACTTTTTTCACACACTGTACTGTACGTAAGCTGACTGTGTGCGCATCATAGCAGCCTCCCGCTAGTCTCGTCCACTATTCAAATGTGCCGTTGATTTAGTCAGAGTCAAGCCGGATACTTTCTCCTCCGTATTTGTAATGAATGATGTGTTTGCTCTAATAAAGTTTTGTAAAAATCCGATAGTACAGCAACAGCTGTGTTTATATGAGCGGAGCGCAGCGCGCTCCCGGCCGGCCAGCGGCACGGACGACTTAGACATCACCAAATAAAGCGTGAAAGTGTTTGTTAGTTTTGTCTTAGGTTGTCTTAAAACAGCTTACCTTAACTACAATCCCGTGTTGCATTTTATCCAAAGGATGTTTGATGTTATTGAGAGAAAGTTAAGGCATAATTCACTCGGCGGCCGTGCTTCTTCTTCTTCTGCTTCTTCTTCCTTTACAAATTAAGTAGGAGGCAAAAAAGATAAGAAGCAGGCAAAAAAGAAGACGCAGCCTTTTTACTTTCACTTTCACAACGACGACAAGCGTTTTAAAGTGCAGGATTGTACCTTTGTATAAAATACACTATGGCATTCTAGTTAAGGTAAGTCAATTTTATGATAAAAATTAAAACTTTAACGTAGTTTTTAGCGAAAGTTCTGTCGTAATCGTCCACTGCCGCAGTTGAAGATAAAATTCTACTCACAGCCCGCAGCTTGGTATTTATTCTTCATTTTGCATTTTTAAAGTGATATTGATTGTGTAACAAGTATTTAGAAGTGTGGGAACGATGTCGGAGGCGCAAATCCCCCCAACATAAAACTGTACAATAAATATCATATAAAATAATAATCATAAGTCCGACTCTACTTCGCTGTTTTCACTTATCGCGGCAGGTTCTGTCTCCCCATTAACCGTGGTGAATGAGGGATCACTGTAAAGTTCATGCTGCTGCGGCGTAAGCTATTCTAGCGCCTAGCATTCAAGTAGCCTTGAAAGAAAGAAATGACTTCTGGGAGTACATGACACTTTTCACAATTTTTTTTTTTTTTTTTTTTCACTGGTTAGTGTGACCTGTTCACTGTAGCATGCCGCTGATTGGTGAACATGGGGGATAGAGCCCTTTAAAAAAAAAAAACGCAGCTTTGACTATCTCGAAATCGCCAGGACCCAAAATGATAAATCGTTCAGCTCTAATCCCTATTTTAATGGAATTTGGTATGTAAAAAGTCTTGAGTTTAACTTGCCATAAGGTTTTGGAACCCTGTACTCTGTCAACATGGGTCAGATCTTTCAAATGAATATACAGTAGTTTAGATTTTTACATAAAGAAACAATCACCAGTATTCAATGTGTGCGAGACTGACCAACACTCTTCTTGTAATCATCTCTAACATTCAACATGTTTTTTTCTTAATACAATACAGATGCGACTTCTGCAGCAAGCCCTACACCAACTACATGTCTTTGCGTAACCATATGCGAATCCATGGTCAGAAGCGCTACATGTGTGATCGTTGTGGGAAGGCTTTTCGTTTGGCACGGTATCTTCGCAACCACCAGAGGATCCATGATGATGGGCCAAACCGCTTTGACTGTCCTTCCTGCTCCAAGAGTTACAGGACAATGCTAGAGCTGGCCCAACATCGTTGTAGTGCTGCAACACCCAACCAGGTGGGTCTGTGTAAGATTATCGAATCATTAATGCTTAAGAGATGTTGTCTCCAAAGCAACTCCCCTTGACGTCACATGTTCTTCTGGGTGGTAAAAGCCAATGTGTCATTGAATAAATCATTCTTTTTGCAGGGTGATGGTCTCATGTTCTCAAAGGAACGTGTCTCTGATTGGCTTGCGTACTTTTCTCCCTTGCTAAAAGGACCTATTTTGTCAAGGCAGTCCATATTTCACGAACAAGCTTATTAGGGCTGCATGATTTTGGAAGAACATGCGATATGGGTGTTGCCCGGCCCTTCCCACAGATCTCCACAGCGGCGGCCGCCGCTGGGACACCGCAGTGGCAGCAGTCGCACTTCGCGGGGTCGTTGATCTTGCCCGGGTCGCCCCGGCTCGCTCATTTGGCCAACGCCTAGCCATAGAACTGACGCGATGCAGCTTATGACCCAAAAGTCAGAATCGGCTAAGTACGTCTAATGGCAACATTGAGCCAACAAGTTCAACACACAAATGCACATATCCAGCTAATATTTAACTTATAGCATACGCAACTGCAGCATAAGAGTCCCTGATAGTGTAGTGGTACACACGCCTGAGTTGTGTGCGGGCAGCGTGGGATCGATTCCCGCTCAGTGACAGTGTCTATGTGTGCCCTGCGACTGGCTGGCGACCAGTTCGGGGTGTAGTCTGCATTCGCCCATTGACGGCTGGGATAGGCTCCAGCAACTCCCCGCGACCCTGTATAGGATAAGCGGTTTGGAAGATGAGTCCACTGATAGTGTAGTGGTACACACGCCCGAGTTGTGTGCGGGCAGCGTGGGATCGATTCCCGCTCAGTGACGGTCGGTGTCTGTGTGTGCCCTGCGACTGGCTGGCGACCAGTTCGGGGTGTAGTCTGCCTTCGCCCGTTGACGGCTGGGATAGGCTCCAGCAACTCCCCGCGACCCTGTATAGGATAAGCGTTTTGGAAGATGACATGACATGACAACTGCAGCATATACATAAATACTGTACATACAGATATATCGTATGGTTACACAGCTGCTTAGATTAGACTTTCGTTGCTTGCTCTTAAAATGCAGCGTTGTTTGTCATATATATTTTCTTTCTAAAGCAAGTGAAGGTTAGCCAATCAATTGTTGTTCAGTAGCATGCTTTCAGTAACAGCTGCATTATTGTATTGTCTTGAACTTCTCAAAAATACAGCTCTTGTGAAAAATAATACTAAATAATAATGCAAAAAATGTATTAAAATAAATGTTAAAACAGCTCTATGGGTAATCCATGGTAAAGTTAACAAATAGTAAAAAGTTCATGAAATTGAAGAACAGAGAGGTTCATGTGATTTGTCCAAAAGTAACTGTTTTCTTTTTTTTTTTGTTAAGAATCGGTATCGAGAATCGTTAGGAGCCGGAATCGAATCAAATAACCGGAACCAGAATCGTCCAAATACAAACGATGCCCAACCCTACTAAAGAAACACATATATTCATACATTAGTGCTGTAACTAATGATTGTTTTAATAATCAAGTAATCTATTGATATTTTTTTTTCAAATTAATTGACAAATCGTATAAAAACAACTTTTTAAAAATGTCCACCCCTTAATTAAAAAACTGGACATTATTTAAATAAATGTACACAAAAGTTGCTGCATGACCATACCAGAGCACTTTAAGTAAATTATGCTGGGGAAAAAAAACATGTAAAATTTTAGCTGAAATTACAATTTGCCATTACGGACACATAATATATAAATGTATTTTTTTTTCTCATCCCGTGTTCCTACATTGTCCAGTCTCAACTGCCTAATTAGGATTTTCAGGCTTGCCCCTAACCTGTTCCTTTATGAATCTAGTGTTCACAATTACCACATTCTCACTCTTGACTCCTTAGAAATTCTATTTAAATCTTAGATACAAGACATTAAATTGAAAACACATACTCAGAACTAGAGGTGGGCGATATGGGCAAAAAAAATAAAAAATCTCTATTTTTTTTAAAAACTCGAACGATAATTTGACGATATTCTACAAAAAATATTTTAAATCGGCACTTGCTTCACAGACCAATTGTGGATAGACAGCTTTTGTGAACACCATCTCTTTTAAATTGATAAATACAGCTTCTGCAAAACATAATGATATTCTACGACAATATTTAACAAAGAACAAAAAATTATGCATAGACTTACATTGATTTTTGGGAATATTTATGTCATTTAAATGTCTCTGCTGTTATGCCATAATGATGTGACATTTTGAGCTGCAGTAAGTACTGGTTTACCACTGCCAACTACTAGAGCAATCAGAATGAGAAAAAGGTGTTAACTACAGCAATCAGAATGAGAAAAAATGTATTTGATATGTGACGTGTGACAAAGTGTCACCCAGAGAGAGAAAAAAAAGACGTCATGACAGCACCCGAAAAGTGCATTTTCCCACTCATTCATCGCTGTCATATGTAGACTTGTGACTTTATTTGGGTGTACAGTGGTACCTCTACTTACGAAATTAATTGGTTCTGGAAGAAATTTCTTAAGTAGAAAATTATGTAAGTAGGGACGCTTTTTCCATGTAAATGCCATAATCTGTTCCAAGCCGCCCAATATTCAGACATAAATGTTTTATAAAGCATAAAAATGCATGAAAACATGTAATAAATACATGTTACAATTAGATTATTGCACAATAAATTTGAGTTGTATGATGTAAAAAAAAAAAAAAAGAATAGAGTAAGGAATAAAAATGATGGTTGTTTACCTTCGAATTGCTGTCCTCATCGCTTTTTGCCCTCTTTGGTTCATGTTCTGTCCCAGAGCAGAAGTGGTTTTTGCCTGGCGTTTTGTAAACAACTGATTTAATAACGTGGCGACTGTCGATACACTACGGTCATATTCTTTGGCAAGATCAAACAAACGCATCCCCCTTTCATACTTTTCTATTATCTCTTGCTTTGTTTGTATGGACAAAAAAACGATTTTCTCCTTTTTTTTTCTTTTCCTCGTTTCTAATTCACATAAAACTATCGGAATACCTCATGGCTCGTGGGGCGAATGACGAGCACGCTGCATTGATCTATCCATTTACTTGTCTATCCACACACAAACAGACATACAGAAGAGGTCCCTCTTAGCCAATGGAATGCCAAGAAGATGCTAGGCTAGCCAATGGCAGAGCAGCTATGAGTATGTTGCGTTCACGAAACTCCGTAGCTGCGAGTATCACCCCATACTTTTACCTTTCATATCCTGAAATTTCTTTCGTAACTAGAGGCAATATATTCCTGTTGAGGCGTTTCGTAACTTGAAAATTTCGTAGGAAGAGACGTTCGTAAGTAGAGGTACCACTGTATGCTGATTAGGGTTGGGCATCGTTTGAATTTGGACGATTCCGATTCCGGTTCTTTGATTCGATTGCGGTTCCTAAAGATTCTCGATTCCGATTCTTGACAAAACAAAAGGAGTTATTTTTGGACAAATCACATGTACTTCTCTGTTCTTCAATTTCATGAACTTTTTACTATTTGTGAACTTTACCATGGATTACTCAAAGGGCTGTTATACTGCCTGTATAGTTATTTTAATTTTTTTGTATTATTATTTAGTATTAATTTTCACAAGAGATTTATTTTTGAGAAGTTCAAGACAATACAATAATGCTGTGAACACCAATTGATTGGCTAACCTTGTCTTGCTTCAGAAAGAAAATATATATGACAAACACAACGCTGGGTTTTAAGGGCAAGCAAGGAAACTCTATCTAATCTAAGCAGTCTATGTAACCATATGATGTATTCGTATGTACAGTATTTATTAGGGGTGTAACGCTACGCTAAATCACATTTCGGTTCGATTCGGTTTCTTGGAAACTTCGGTTCGGTATATTTTCGGTATATTTTTAAAAAATATGTTTATTGGGAAAGTAAACGGTATATTCTTTAGAAAAAATAAATAAACGTGAACTATTTGGGTGATATTCTAAGAAATGACACCAGAATAAAACATACACTTACAATAAAAATCTCTTAATTTTGTAAATTATTAAGACACTGAAATCTTTAAATACTCAGCAGCAACAGCCTATGACTATGACACATCTATGTATTCAAGTAAAAAACAAGTTGTCATTACAGTACACATATACACTTTTTGTGATGAAAAAGAATACAATAACAGTTACAACTAAAGCCCTCGCAGCCCTGGCAACATTCTGGTACCGGCACGTCAGGATGCTCGCACATCGGAATTGAATTATCGAAATTATCACGTGGATAAAGTTACTGCAGCTTTTGTAGTCAAGATGAGTCCAAACTTTAAAGTAAATTCAAAATGGCGGACTTCCTCTTAGGTTTATTCATGATTTTTCGTGCATGTTTACATTTTCAAAATCAGCATCGTGTTACTAGTAAACTGCGTTACCATGGCAACACCTTTTTGCGAAAAATCTCAAACTTTGCGTTTTAACATCATGAAGGCGTAAACACTCTTCCGAGCAAATATGAGGGAGATCTGGCTAATCTGCCAGGAGATCTGGCTAATCTGCCAGCAGAAAAACATGAAAGAATAAAACATGTACTTCATTTAGCCAGTAGGTGGCGCTCCCACTACGATGAAAAGTTAGTTCGTAGATGTCTTTAGGTATAGACTCTCATCAAATGTGTGAAATTTAGACAAAATATTATCATGTGGATCACAATACAGCTGCTTTAAAATCAATGTGATGCCGAATTGTAAAGTAAATTCAAAATGGCGGACTTCCTGTTAGGGTTAGCACATGGCTCCAAGAGACTTTTTTGTAGGTCCTCGCCTGTTACATATACAACGAAATTTTCGTAGATATAGGTGAAACATACAACCAGGGCTGATTTTTTTTTTTTTAATTCTAGGGGGTGCTAGCGAGCCATTTTTTAAACAATTGCGACGTAAAACAAAAAAAAAGATGATTTCACTAGGCCTTATGTGTGTACAAAGTTTCGTGAGATTTCATGCATGTTCAGACTGTAAAAATCAGCGTAGTTTTATTTGCGAACTGCCCGTTGCCATGGCGACAGCTTTTAACGAAAAATCACAAATATCGTATTTTAACATCAGGAAGGTATACAGAGTCTTCCGAGCAATTCTGAGGTCGACCTGGTTAACTTGCGAGGAGAAAAGGATCAAAGGATAAAACATGTACTTCCGATAGCCAGTAGGTGGCGCTACCAATACGATGAAAAATAAGTTCGTAGATGTCTTCAGCTCTTGGCTATCATCAAATATGAAAAATTTCGTGAAATTTGGATGATATGAGTCAAGTTAAAACTGTATTTATTGTAACGTTGAATAATCAGATTTTGCGGCACCGTCAAAGCCACGCCCTTCACCGAAAAGTCACAATATTCGGCGTAGAGCAAGATCAATGTCTTGAGGCCTTTCTCACAAATTTTCAGTCGGATTCGTTAAACAAGCTCCGTGCAGTAAACAGAATTGTAAAAAATGACTATTTTTGTCACCACTAGGTGGCGCTATAGGTATAATGGAATATCATTGTATAGATGTCTTCACGTCGCGACTCTTTACGTACAGGTGAAGTTTGGGATTTTTTTGAGCATGTGAAGGGGTGTTATTAATGTTTTTCTCCTGTATGGCGAAGGAAAAAAATGTATGCCAAATTTGATGCCCCTCCCCCGTCATATAGTTTATCGAAAACTCAAAAAAATGTTCCCAGTGTTTGTCCCAGGTCTTAAGATGATCTATCAGAAGTTTGAAGTCAATTGGAATAATCCTCTGGCACATGGGTGCAAAAGTATGCACCCTGTAAATGTGCAAAAATGGTCCAAAATTGGACATTCAAAAATTCATAGCTCACTTCCTGTGCACTTTAGACTATGGCTGTAATGGACTTTTTGGTACGTCTCGGGGTGCTACACGTGCCTGCCAATTTTCGTAGGCCTAGGTCAAACAGGCTGGAATTCTATTTTGTTTTCCTATTCTAGGTGGTGCAACAGAGCCATTTCTTTTGCCTCATTTACGGCGACTTTAAAATATCAAATTTTTCGCCAGGCCCAATTAGACTGCAAAGTTTGGTGAGTTTTCGTGCATGTTTAGGGGTTCAAACATGCGATCATTTGGTCTGAAAAATAACAAATAATAATAATAATAATAATAATTTCTACAAAAACAATAGGGTCCTTGCAGCTTTCGCTGCTCGGGCCCTAATAATAATAATAATAATTTCTACAAAAACAATAGGAACCTCGCAGCGGTCGCTGCTGGGGCCCAAACTAGAGCTGAGAGCAGCTATAAAGGGCCCTCACTGCCCTGGCGCGTTGGGATGCTTGCGCATCGGAATTGAATTATCGCAATTGTCATGTGGATAATGTTACAGCAGCTTTTGTAGTCAAGGTGAGTCCAAACTTTAAAGCGTTTATGTCAAAGTCAAGGCCCGCGGGCCACATCCGGCCCGCTAGAAGGTTTTCTACGGCCCCTGGGATGATATTGCTTTATTATTAGATCCGGCTCGCGGTAAGCCGGTGTGGGTAGCAGATGTGATCGGGTCCTTCGCGCCTGCCGAAGATGTCACGCTTTGAAATATATTGTAGCGACTTCAAAGAACACGCTGTCAGACGTAGTTTAATTGTCATATTTTTATTAGTCCAAACGGCTAATAAGGGCCGCAGCCGACGCCAATACAGTACGACAACCGTTCAGTCAAAAAAGAGCAGCGGCTCTCCTGTTCATCCTCCGCTACTCTCGCTCGCATGCCCTCCCAACCAGCGAGCCGCACGATGCATTCATTAACCACGGGAACAAAAACTTGGCATGACACAAATTCGACCACAACACAGATAACCCAATTCGTTACACTATTTCTGTAATATATTTCTTTGCATCAATGTTTGCCACCCTATGGCTGTTCTACATGCTGACTGAAGACTTCATGTCACTTTTCGTGGCTTTTAGAATTATATTGTGGTGAAACGCTATTTGGAGTAAAACACACTTTATTAGAAATACTTCATGTTGGAAATCTCACGTTATATTGTTAGTAATTGTTGGCATTTGAGAAATTCATTGAGTTTCGATGTAGTGCTGAGATGTCCCACACTGTGAGCAGGCGTTGAACGCTATTCGAGCGCTAAGTGTTGATAGTGAATGACTTTTTTTTTTCTCTTTCCTCCTTCGACACAGCTCGTAGTTTATTCGTGCCAGCAAACTCAGTAGTTGCAGATTGCCCGTGTATCACCACGTTTGTTGTTGTGTGTAAATGTTAAAAGGTGAGTTTAATAATTTAAGTTCATTTCAGGTAACTGCTGTACATAGCCTAGATATGTACTCGTGAGTGATGTCACGTTGATGAACACAATAACAGTTAGTTATTTTGGCTCATATGCTAACTATTGTAGTGATGAAACGTGTGAATGTGTATTGTATGTATTGTTTGGCTGATTAATTTCTTAATACAGTGAATTGTAATGTTTAGGCATATTGTTAACAAATGGATATGCATTGGATGATGTAGCTAGGTTATTCTTTGTCTGTGTTGTTGCAGACCACAATAAATAGAAGTGTCAAGTGGAATACGGGCCTGTGTTTTCTGACAGGATCACCCACATTCATACCTTGCCACTCTAAAATAGAGTCAGCTGGAGACATCATACCAATCATATGATCCTATGTCCTGATGTTTAGGGGGTCAAAAATGCGATCATTTAGTCAGAAAATAAAAATAATAATTTCTACAAAAACAATTAGGGTCCTTCCAGCTTTTGCTGCTCAGGCCCTAATAATAATTTCTACAAAAACAATAGGGACCTCGCAGCGGTCGCTTCTCGGGCCCTAATTATTGCTAACTATATTGAAACTCTTTTTATAATGAAATAGTAGTAACTTAAAATAGTAGTATTTATATAGAAGAAATAGTAACTTTAAATCCTTTATGAAATTATTTACACTTTTTCGGCATTAAAATCTTTGAATGTGCAACAGCATATTGTAACGAATTGGGTTATCTTTGTTACAGCTCTAGCTGTTATGAAATGCGCTATATGAATAAAATTGTATTGTCTTGTCTTGTATTGTTGTGGTCGGATTTGTGTTTGGCTAGTTGTGATGTTTCCGAGGTTCATGAATGCATCGTACGGCTAGTGAGAGGAGCAGCGGAGAACGAAGGACAGAGCTGTTGTACTTTGTTTTTGGCTAAAAAGACTGCTTGCTTCCTCGTCTAAGAAACATTCAAAGTCAGATGATGTTGTCATGGTTAGTGTTATTATGTGAGACGTGCTACCCACTGCATAGGCGCCAATCTCATGTAGCGATGTCGGCACACAACTTTGGGACTTGCACGTACTTTTCCCCATCGGCGATTTTAACTGGACAGCCAGAATGTTCCCAAACAGGAGACCACAGTGTACGGGGGACCTTCGCGCTCTGACTTGTTTGTGTATTCGTTTGCTCCTCTTTAGTGCCACCGCCCTCCTCTCCCGCATGCAACAGTCAATAGCGGGACTGTGCGTAAGATCGCGCTAATAAGTGGACCAAACCGAACATGCCATACCGAAACGTATTAATACACACACGTGTACCGTTACACCCCTAGTATTTATGTATATGCTGCAGCTGCGTATGCTATAAGATAAATATTAGCTGGATATGTGCATTTGTGCGTTGAACTTGTTGGCTCAATGTTGTAATTAGACGCACTTAGCCGATTCTGATTTACGGGTCATAAGCTGCATCGCATGAGTTCTATTGGCTAGGCGTTGGCCGAATGAGCCAGCCGGGCCGGTCCGGGCAGGATCACCGTCCCCGCAAAGAGCAACTGCTGTCGCAGTGACTGCTGGATTTCCGTGGGAAGGGCATGATAGTCGCCGCTGCGGCACGCGCTTGCCGGGCGGTATGAAGCAAGCGGAGGGGCTGACCGAGAGGACCACGGCAGCTCGAGTGGGGGCGATCTTCCGTGCTATTGCAACGCAGCTTCGGCGGCAGGAGCCCGTGGCTGCGCGCACACTTTTTATTTATTTATTTATTTTAAATCTGTCATACTTTGTTCATAGCTCTTCCGCGCGGCTAACTAGGAATCGAAATTTAGCACCGACATTCTAAGATCTCAACGGTTCCACGAGAACCAGAATGATGGACCCGGTTCCAGTCGGTTCCGGGTTTTCGGTGCCCATCTCCAATGCTGGTGTCACACTAATAACCCATCGTAGTTTGTGCAACAACATGCCTCGGGAATACAGGCTAGTTATGAATGATGCAGACCACAATCTTATAAACTGAATATTAACCAATCATCCAGGATGTCACGTTTGACTTGCTCGCTAAAGTACTCAGTGTGTGCGTGCGTGAGTGTGTGCGTGCGTGTGTTTATTAGGGATGTGCGTGACTAGTCGTTTAACCGTCGACAATTTATTAAACGTTTAGTATTTTACTAGTCGGTTAAACGCTGCATTCGCTGCAAGTATCACGCCTCTTGTTCCTCACGCCTCTGCCTTGGCCTCTGTAAACAAGCTGAGCACCATGAGAGAGTTGCTCCCCATCCCCCCCCCCGCCCACATGCACACATAGTAGGGGGCGGGGACATTAAGTTTGGGGAAGAATATTTAGAAAAGTAAATTCTGAAGGTACGGAGCCCGTCTGCTGCCAGGGTATGAGAAAAAATATTTTTTTGCTAATCTGTACCCACAGTTTAGTAATCTGTAACCATAGATTAATAAACTGTACCCACAGATTAATAAACTGTACCCACAGTTTAATAATCTGTTCCCACAGTTTACTAATCTGTACCCACAGTTTAATAATCTGTACCCACAGTTTAGTAATCTGTACCCACAGTTTAATAAACTGTACCCACAGTTTAGTAATCTGTACCCACAGTTTACTAATCAGTACCCACAGTTTAGTAATATGTACCCACAGTTTAGCAAACCGCTTGCGTTCCGTCGTACACACAGCCGTATATCTGTCAAAGTAAATTCAATTAGGAAGTATATTGTTTCTAGAGCGTAGTACAATGCTTTGTGAATCACATTTAGATCAGTCATGGCATGGTTTATTTTCACTTTCATCCCCTTATATCAAATGGAAATACTATTGCTTGAGTTCTATGGTGTTGCTTAAGCAGTTTTAGCAGCTGCGAACGGCTACAATTAGCCAGCGTGTTTATGTTCATTTTTCGTGCGTCAAATTCATTCACAACCTTTTTCGCTCGCCACAAGCAATCACCCTATTGTCATTATAGGGTGGCGGAATGCAAGCGGATTGGTAAACTGTGGGTACAGTTTATTAAACTGTGGGTACAGTTTATTAAACTGTGGATACAGATTAGTAAACTGTGGGTACAGATTAGTAAACTGTGGGTACAGATTAGTAAACTGTGGGTACAGATTAGTAAACTGTGGGTACAGTTTATTAAACTGTGGGAACAGATTACTAAACTGTGGGTACAGATTAGTAAACTATGGGTACAGATTAGCAAAAAAATATGTTTTTTCACACCCTGGCACCAGAGGGGCTCCGTATGAAGGTGTCAAAGCTACCACGAAAAATAACGGCACCGTTTGGCAGTATTTTGATGCGGCAGATGACAACAAGGTCGGCTGTAGGCGTTGTAAGCATAAACTCGTTTAAGACCACTCTCCCGGAGCGATGAGAAACCACATCCAAAGTAACCCTCGATGTGAACCTGCCGGTCGATGGCGGCGGGGCCAGGCATACGAGCATGACAGCGTTTGTTCCAGCTGGACCGGCGGAGTCATGCTCACCGCGCAGCAAAGATTACCCAACTAATTTGTAAAATGACGCGATATGCTGCCGCTTTCTTTTGTTGAGGGTAAAGGGTTCGAAAAATTAAAGATGCATATCAAGCCTGAGTATGTGGTGCCAAGTCGCAAAACAATAACGCCCCAACTCGAGAGTAGCCATAACCAAATGAAAGAGGAGATGCTATGAGCGTATTTGAGTGTATGTTTTCCTCGTAATCCATATGGCTCGTGGTGTAACAAAATTGCTCTTCACGGTGATCGTTTTGGCACATCTAACAATGTTATTCCCACCGACGTCAGTCTTGTTAACCCCAAACCATTTACAGACTATGGACGACGTGGACTCGCGCCTCGCTAGTATGAATCCCCTCGAGGCTCGACACTCCTCTGTTTGAAAAAGCTCCGTGACAGAGTCACGTGACCAGGTCCTGCCTGCTGATTCGGCGAATGATTATCACTTCCTCCTCCTCTGCCGTCAATGCGCACTGATTTCCAGCATTTCCTCATACTTTGCGGCCTTCGACTGACTCGAGTCGTTATGCTTTTAGAGGCAGTATTAATACTCGATAATGTAAAATTACACATAGTGAAAGCTTGATTGACGATCATATCGATAATGATATATATCGCCCACCTCTAGTCAGGAGATGAGTGAAACTGTGGCGGTCCACGTTCCAATGGTCAAAGCGTCTCTACAGCACCAGAACCTGAGCCAACAAGGCTCTGGTATGGCATTGAACACTGGTGCTGCCCATGCCATGCAGGAGCCATTCCACACCCTGACGTCTCTCCTGAGATCTGGCCAAACGAATTTGGCCATCACTCGTTTAGTGGAGGTATTCAACACCCGTATGGGAAAAGCTATGGATGGTGTCAAAACCATGGCACCATGGGGCATGGTTGGTTGATGGAGACATCACAGAAAAGTGTGGCATTGGCGTCATCAAATGTTATGGTCTCCAGACGCAGTACGGTAGGCCCGTACGGCAGCTTCAATGTCAGAGTTTGGGGATCTGGTCGGCGTCCTTGGCATCGTAATCAAGCCCCAGTAATCAAATAATCAAAAACAAGACTTAATGCTTAACTTGTGGACATCTGAGCCCTATTTCTAATGCTTTCTGATACTTTGTAAGCATCAAAACTACACAAGTCAAAGAGACGAGTTAGGTATATATTGTTTTTGGATTCTAATAAGTGTCCTGATTGGCCAAGGACATACGGCTTCTTTATACTTGCGCGGGCAGTGAACATGGCCCCGTCCTTCATGGACTCATCGACATCAACCACAAAATCTTCCCGGCCTTTCTTAAATTTGGCCAAACACTCATCGCCTGTCCCCTGACTGGAGGTGCACCCCAAAAATACCAGTAGCAGCACCAGCGGCCACCGATCCATAGTTATAATAATTACTAACAAACAAACAAAATTCAAAATCGGATTCCTAGACGTCACCTAGACGTCACCGCGGCAATGCCTTTATACTCGTGCGAAACCCACATGGGTTGTTTTGAAAATGGGTTGCGGTTTCACTCCACGTCGGAGGGTGTCGCTATGGTTAGGACACCACAAGATGGAATTTCCTCTTCCTTTTCTGGCCAATTCCGGTCGCTGTCTTTACTTTGCCGAACAAAGCAACAGAGACAAGAATGGATATCATGCCTGCTAGAACAAAGGGACCGAGATGACTAGATGATGCATTTAACTGTATTGTGATATCGATCAAGAATGCGGTGGCGAAGGTAGTATGTGCCTGTGTAGGATCCTATATGCCAATGTGTGGATCCTCTCCTCCGTGGTGACAAATTACCCTTAAAGAACTGAGCCAGGGAAAACTGTACGTCATCGCAGCATGTGACTAAACGAGTCAATCATGACAGAGAATGCACACTGCATGCTACGCACAGCAACAATTTCTGATGCGTGTGTTGCAGACGTGTTGCAGATGTGGTGCGCAACGTATCGGTCACGTGATGCAATGCGGTCTTTGTTGCCCGCGCATATGCGGTAGTATAAAGAGGCCTAAGAAAGAAAGGCAGAATGATGCTGCAGTGTAAGTAGTGTAAAATTATGAAGCTATCACAATTTGGCCCAAAAATGACTTAGGCAATTATGCTGCGTGGCTAATGATATGATCTCTGCAATGCTCTCTCGCACCGCTCTCCACTTTGTGTGCTTACCGGGCTGTATCTCATTCTGTTTACTGTGGATACATGGATGTCACCACATACAGTATCTTGACCAATCATGTGTCATTAACATTAAAAAAAGATGAACGCAAGTTCTGTTCTGCAACCACTATCCTAGCGCCTAATATGCACAAACCTTCTGAATTAGCTTATTGCATCACTTTTGTTGCCTGTATTGTACGTTATTTAGACAGGGGATCCGGTTACCGGCGTCGAGGCGAGGGAAAACACCTTCCAAAAATAGCGTACATCATAGGGGGGGTTTGGGACATGCTTTGTCTGGTCTCTCACCAATCCCCAGATAACCTAGCTTCTAGGATCATTGAGACACACACTCCATAATAAGGTGACGGCTTAGGGACGTGATGCCGAATCACATTTCTTATGAATCGATCTTTCTCTTTTTCCTCCATCCTCCCATCCAGTCTGGCAGTCGTCGTTCAAATTTCTCTGCCACACCTCGCCGTCAGCAGCAGCGGCAACAACAGCAGAACAATGCCTCCTCCATAATGCAGTCGCAGCATGGAGGACACAGTCAACAGGAACCTCTGCCCTCCCACTGCGTTTCTCCTATGTCCCAGGGAGGCCAGGGTGGTGGCGTGAGCCAGTCTGTCCCTGACCCTCATCAGGTAGGGAAGACATGCCAGTTTTTTTACTTGTTCATGGTTTTCATTTCATGTTCTTTTCACTGATGATGGATAACTATTAACGCTGTGTTTGCCAACAGGGTCGTGCTAGCACTGTGTCGTCCCAGAGCAGCCAGCCAAATATGAGGAGCTCAACCTCCTCCAAACACATCTCCTCTTCCAGCACTACAGCAACATCCTCCTACTCTCTTCTCCAGCCCCTGGTGCCTGAGGTAAAGGAGATGAGCTTGGGATACACTAGGCTGAGCGCCAATCTCATGGTAGGAGAGAAAACCACCGTCTGCTATATGCTGACTAGCAACTTTTCATTGTCTGCCTACTAACATCAGGAGAAAGACTATTTATGCATACTCAAGACAAGTAACATGGTGATATGTACTGTATGGACACAAACTGCCAGCTACTAGTATTTGCATCAGTCATAGGGCATCTGTTGCCTGGGAATGATGACTTAATTAAACTTAATTAGTTGCCCCCATAGACAACATTATCTAAACCATCCCTATTCCCGTGGAGCTAACAACCTAATGGCATACATTTGGGTTGAGTATGAGCTATGGAAATAATATACAGTTTGCTGGAAAACCATTACAGTGATCCCTTGCTACTTCGCGCTTCAACTTTCGCGCCCTCTGTGTATCGCAGATTTTTCAGAAGCATTCATAACAAATTAAAAATGAAACAACACAGCCATATTGGCAGTTATATTGCAGAAAGATGCATTGTTTCAAAGATATGAGTTGACTCTGAGGCTTTGTGCATACACGCAGGCACTCATAAAAGGGAGTGACTGGTTCCCAGCGT
The DNA here is from genome assembly GCF_054856515.1 of Filicampus tigris. Classification (NCBI taxonomy): domain Eukaryota; kingdom Metazoa; phylum Chordata; class Actinopteri; order Syngnathiformes; family Syngnathidae; genus Filicampus; species Filicampus tigris. The sequence continues at coordinate 17,119,963 of NC_141232.1, read as the reverse complement.
GAGCCCGAACAACGAGGGCACAAGTGGATTTACTTTTTCCACTGGATACTATATGTGAGCTGACTGGGTGCGCATCTTCGCAGCCTCTCGCTTAGTCTCTTCCACTATTCAAATGTGCCGTTGATTTAATCAGTCAAGCCGGATACTTTCTCCTCCGTATTTGTAATCATGCGTTTGCTCTAATAAAGTTTTGTAAAAATCGGATAGTACAGTACAACAGCTGTGTTTATATCTCGTGAACGCAGCGCGCTCCTGGGCGGCACGACTTAGACATCGCCAAATAAAGTGTGAAAGTGTTTGTTAGTTTTGTCTTAGGTTCTCTTAAAGCAGTTTATCCTAACTACAATCCCGCGTTGCATTTTATCCAAAGGACTTTATTGGTGTTATTGTGCAAAGATAAAGTTTATGCATGATCCCCCTCCGGTGGCCATGCTTCTTCTTCGTTTTTAAATGAAGTAGGAGGCGAAGAAGAAGAAGAGGCCGTTTTTACTTTCACTTTTCACAACGATGACAAGCGTTTTAAACTGCAGGATTGGATGAATTACACTATGGCATTCTAGTTAAAGTAAGCCAATTTTATGATAAAAATGAAAACTTTAACGTAGTTTTTAGCGAACGTTCCGTCGTGACCGTCAGCTGCCGTGTTCAAAGCTAAATTCTTATCACAGTCTGCAGCTTGGTATTCATTATTCATTTAGCATTTTTAAAGTATTTAGAAGTGTGGGAACCATCTCGGGGGTTTGCAACAGCATAACAGGTGCAAATCCCACCAAAATAAAACTGTACAATAAATATCATATAAAATAATACAAATAATCATCATCATAATAATAAGTCCGACGCTACTTCTTTTACACCTATCGCGCCGGGTTCTGTCCCCACATTAACCGCGATGAATGAGGGATCACTGTATATACCGTCATTTCCTGACAACAAAACGCACCTGATTTGAAGCTACAACAGCTAAATTTAGCCATAAAAATACATTTCTGCATACATTGGCCGCTTCGTGTTAACCCATTAAGGACGGGAGCGCATAACCGCATTTCTACCACTAAAGCTGGAAGCGCTGTTGCGTTTCTCTCCCTTTAAAGCCAGAGAGCATACACGTCACTTTCTTTTTTTAATCCAATTCTCAGTCATTAGCCAATGAAACGCGTCAGAATATACATGTGACAGTGTCGTGAGTTGTCAGAGCATATCCGGAATTTTTTCGAGGAGTAATGGCGGACACCGTCAATCACGGTAGCTCTGCTATAAGTCATGGCAGTGATATAGACGACACGCTCGCGGACTTTAAAGCCATGAAACCATCCAAACGTGATGTATGTTTAAAATATATGCTCGTGGACAATGACGATTTCAACGTTTTTGTAAGAGAACACAGCATGGTAATTACCACTCGATTTTTTAAATTAAAAATAGTGCTTCACTTGCATCTTTGATTGAAATAGTAAAGGTAAATAAACTCGGGCCCGTGTGAAAGACACGTCTAAGCTCTCAAATTCTGTTGGAACTATGTTTCTATCTGCTACAGGGGACGAGATGATAATTATTTTGTAGGTGGCGAAAATGTCAGGTTTTCAAGGGTGACTCCAATGATGGCCGTAGGTTTTAGAGAGATGTTTAGAGAGGGGGGCTTCAGGCTCTCCACGTTTTAACATGAGATATTTGCAAAGAAAGACATCACACAGATTATCATTATTTTTTAAGCGTATTTACCTTAAACACCGGCAGATGCTTTTTTTCCCTCCCAAACAGTGAAGTACACAGCTAGTAAGACAGTAGCGTCCCAGAACTGTGCTCAGTCACTCTTGTCGTCACACGGGGCCAATTCACCGAAGAGCTTTATCAGGCATCAGTGCATATAAGACCATGGCAGTGCAGCCTTTGGAAAGCCGTTGGTGACGTTTGGAAGACGTAGGAAATGCGGATCCATAGCCAGAAATGCTGTCGTCTGGAGCTAGGTGCTAGCGCCTGTCATCGGTGCCTGCGATGTTGGGAATCAGTAGTCAAACAAACAAAGACGAGTGTGGCACTGCAGAGATGGCCGTATTTATGACACTCGTTCGCTATTAGGGCTACCACAAACGATTATTTTGCTAGTTGACTAATCACTTGCAACGGTAGTCGCGATTAATCGACTAATCGGATATGTAAATCGCTCTTCTAATAACCATCTTTCGCTACAGATTGAATTCTTTGGCTTGACGCTCATCAGTAAAAAATCATAAATGAAGCACGTCACATTAAACGCAGCAGGGTTCAAAGCATGGGGAAAAAAAAGTAGCGGCTTATAGTTCACTAAATACGGTATTACAATGTGTTGAGTGGTACACGTGCAGCAGCATCACTTTGCTTTGTCATTTTTAATGAAGGTTATGTAGTAAAACTCAAGCAAAATCAGTTTATGAATCTTATTATCGTGCATTTGAGATTAGAGCTGGGCGATATAGCTTTAAAGTATTTCATGATATAAGTATTTCATATCTGTCGAGATTGATGATTGTTGATTGTTTTTTTACTATTCAAAACAAGGTCCCGGAGAGAAAAAAAGGAAATTTTATTTCAACATATATTTAACCTTTAGGTCAACGCGACTATGAAAAAGTCAAACCAACTGGTCAAATAAAGATATATAAATGCCTTTTTATAGCTGAAATAATGTTTCACAATATAGGTACAATATTGTATATCTATCGATTGATAATGCCTTTTTTTTGCCTATCAAACCCATTAAGGACGAAAGCGCATAACCGCATTCCGACCACTAGAGCCGCTGTTGCGTATTTCTACACTTAAACCCGGGAGAGCGTATACGTCATTTTCTATTTATTATTTAATTCTCGGTCTCTTAACCAATGAAATGCATCAGAATAGACGTGATGGTGTCGTGAGTCGTCGGAGGCTATCCAGAATTTGTTTGAGCAGTAATGACGGACGCTGTCGATCGCAGGAGCTCTGAAATTACCGTATTTTCACGACCAAAAGGCGAAGTCTCAGTTCTGGGTGCTATTTTTGGATTTAACACATACATAAGGCATTATTGGGCGCAGGCATGGTAAAACGTATGATAGCTTAAAACACACGGTAGCATGCATGCACGCTAAAACACATGCTAGAAAGCGGCGGGAGCAAAACATAATTCGGTTGTGTTTTTTTAGTTTAAACATTTAATAATGTACTCACATAATTGTCAGTGATCAACTGCCATCCACAAAGCCATCAAAGTCCTCATCTTTGGTATCCAAAACGAACAGCTGGGCAAGCTCGCCATTAAACACGCCAGGTTCGCTTTCTTCATTGTCCGAGTCCGTCTCGTTGCCTTGCAGCTCCTCAGAAACGATGCCGGCTTTTGCAACAGCTCGCACAACAGTGCAAGCGGACCCTTTAACCCAAGTATCCACAATCCATTCACAAAGTGTGTCGTAACTTGCCCGGCGCTGCCTCCAAGTCTTTGTGAAGCTGTGTTCCCCCTCCGTCATCCATTGCTCCCACGCCAGGCAATGTAAAATGTACGATAGCTTATAACATACGGTAGCATGCATGCACGCTAAAACATATGCTAGCAAGCATGCTAATGTACCGGTATGTTTTTAAAAAAGCAACGGGAGCAAAACTGAGTTCGGTTGTTTTTTATTGAAACATTTAGCAATTTACTCACATAATTGTCAGTGATTAACTGTCATCCACAAAGCCATCAAAGTCCTCATCTTCGGTATCCAAAACGAACAGCTGGGCAAGCTCTCCATTAACCACGCCATGTTCACTTTCGTCATTGTCCGAGTCCGACTCATTGCCATGCGGCTCCTCAGACACGATGCCGGCTTTTGCGAAAGCTCGCACAACAGTGCAAGCAGACACTTTAACCCAAGCGTCCACAATCCATTCACAAATTGTCGCGTAACTCGCCCGGAGCTGCCTCCCAGTGTTTGTGAAGCTGTGTTCCCCCTCCGTCATCCATCGCTCCCACGCCACTCGCGTTCCTTTGTTAAGCCTCCGGGAATAATGGCGAGCTCGGAGTTCATTTGCTTCACTTGTTTTTTTACATTTCCTGTCAGATGGGCGCGCGTGGAGTCACAAATTAACAGGGACGGTGACGTGTGGAAAAAAACCATCCGGTCTCTTTGTGTACACCTCGGCCAGCCACTCTCTCATTTTCTCCTCGTCCATCCAGCCCTTTTGATTGGCCTTTATGATGACTCCGGCTGGAAACGTTTCTTTTGGCAGCGACTTCCGCTTGAAAATCACCATAGGTGGCAGTTCTGTCCATTACCATGGCAACCAAACACAACAGTGAAAGCCGACTTTTCGTGCCCCGTTGTGCGTATTGCTACCATGCTGGTCCCCTTCTTTCCAACAGTGTGGTTCACCGGGATGTCGAACGTTAGCGGCACCTCGTCCATGTTGGTGATGTGGTTGGTCTGGATGCGTTTGCTTTTTACTACAATAGGAGCGGAAGATAGCCAGCTTTTCCTGGTAATCCGACGGAATTTGCTGCGCGACAGTCGTCCTTGCGCGGATGGATAGATGCTGCCGTTTCATAAAACGAAAGCACCAAGACGGACCTCCTAAAATGTTCAATTTTAATTTCTTCAGCTTTTTGCTTTCAGTCGAATGGTGACTGTAGAGACGCTTCTCCCGGCTGTTCATTGATCATTAATCAATTGCTCCAGTTGGAATTCCAACTTGGGCCACCTCGCCTTGTTTCCACGGAAACTCAAGCTTCGTCCTCTTGACTTGGCGAAGCTCGTTGTCCAGCTTCCTCCACTTGTGAACCATGGATTCGTTGATCTTTAATTCCCTCCCGGCTGCTCGATTCCCATGTTCCTGCATGCAGCTGATAGCTTGCAGTTTGAACTGTGCTTTGTAGGCGTGTCTCTTCGTGGGTGCCATTTTCAATGTTGTTATGCACAATGAATGCATATACTGGCACTATATACCTACTGGGGCGTGCCTTTAGCGTCCTCTGTCACGCCCACCCTTCTCCCTTTAACGTCCGCATGGTGTCCGCACTCAGGTCTGCATTTTCTCTATATAACCAGCGTGTGGCAGCAAATGCTCCCAGTCAAACGCAGAACTCAACAAAGTCAGGTAACATTTACAGATATTGGAACTCGGTGCACACATAAGACGCACCACATTATAAGGCGCCCATTTTGGATCAAATTTTAGACTTTTAAGTGCGCCTTATAGTCGAGGAAATACGGTAATAACGGCAGTGATGACACGGTTGTGGACTTTGAAGCAGTAGAACCAGTCGAACGTGATATATGGTTAAGACATATGTTTGTAGATAATGACTATACCGACGTCTTTGTAACAGAGAAGAGGACGGTAATCACCACTAGTTTTTTTTTTTTTAATTAAAAGTAGTGCTTCTCTTGCACTGACACTTTATTTTTACCTCTTCGATTGAAACAAGATGAATAAACTCGAGTCTGTGTGAAAGCCACATGTCTAAACTCTCAAATTCTTTTGGAATTATGTTTCTGTCTATTACAGGGGCTGAGATATTCATTATTTTGTAGGTGTTGAATTTCTGGGAAAACTCCAGGTTTTCAAGGGTAATTCCAAAGACGACCTTAGGTTTTGGGGAGCTGTTGAGCCAGGCGCTTTAGGCCTTAATGGGTTAAAGTAAGAAAGACTATTATTAAAGTTAGAATAAAAGAAAATTCACTTGATTAAAGTTGAAATTCAAAAAGGTGTTACGAGGAAAAATACCATTCAAAATCTCTGGTAGTAATACTAATTTTCAACTAATGTAGACTGTTTTTGTGTACATTATAATGTAGGGTAATATGCGAGGTTGCTCCTCCACCAGTGCACCATAAATGCTTATTTGTGGGAGACACTACCCTAAGCAGTATCTTGGATACACTTATAATTAACCTTCATTCATTGTTCATTCAATGTAAGTGTAGCAAACTAATACTCTACTCTCTTGCGGTGCATGCATTACCGTTGACCAACCGTTTTAGGACTACCGTATTTTCCGGACTATAAACCGCGACTTTTTTCCTAGATTTTGAGACGTGCGGCTTATAGTCCGGTGCGACTATTCTGTGGATTTTTCTTCCACCGCTCGGGGCGCTCTAACCGGAATGACAGTACAATTCAATACAATACATTTCCGATTAACTGGATGTGACTGCAGATTGAGGAAGGAGTTCAACAGACGAGGGCGCCATAGACTAGGTTATTGCATTAGGTGCTGTAATGCTTTGATTTGATGTTTTCCTAGAGGTCCATGAAATGCACATGAATGCGATTGGCTGATGTTACTTCTGTTCTGTTGTTTCGATGTGAAATGCTCTTGTTGATTTAGATTGTGTTAGATTGGCTGACTTTATTAACATAAAAAAAGACAGGTGCATATGTAGAATGTAGTAGAACAATAGATGGTGGAGTCTGGTGGACATTAGCTGACAAACTGGAGCGGCAGTTTGCAGTGAAATGAAGATAAGTACTGTTTATTTTCTCTTGGTTCTCTTCTGTTTCAATCAGCAACGTTGCTGCAGTGTTAAAAGGCACTGTTAGGAAAGAAGCTGCTCAGGTACACACATAAGTTCAAAATCGTTCTGTAAATGCAGTAAATATAAGTCTTCAACATAGATAGGTGCGGCTTATTTAAAGGTGGGACTTATTTAAATTTTTTTCGAAAATGTTCTAAAAATAGAGTGGGTGTGGCTTATATAACGGTGTGGCTTATAGCGTGGAAAAAACGGTACTTTATCTTTTTAGCGGGCTCATTGTTACGATAGTCCATTCATGTTTTACTTGGCTGATTGTGACTTGTGTGATGCCAAGGGGCGGAGCTGGCTAACACCAGAGCTATCCACCTTATTCCTACGGTCCATGAGCTTTTGCGTGAATTATGTGCGCGACTTCCGGTATGACCCGAAAGCATTTTGTTTACATGGTAACTGTTGGCGCGAGTCCACGTTTTGTCACAATTACTGACTTAATGTCACAGTTAGACAATTAAACAATGTTGTTACAGCTTCGACGAGAAACATTTAAATCCCACTTTGTACTCATGTAGCATGTAGGAGAGGATGACGTATAAGAGGCCAGTGACATCGCTACTTTCTGAACTCTGTTGCTTCAGACGTGAGGCAATGAGCAATCTCAAAAGTTCTGAGGCATATCAGTACCTACCCAGTTGGTCATTTCGTTAAAAGAGGTTGGACACAGTCCTATTTAGCTTAAAGGGAAGTCAACCCAAACATATTTTTTTCAAGGATATGTTGAACGCAAGCCCACTAGTTGAAACAAGGCATTCTAATAAATATTGCGTTTGTGGAATAATAGTTAATCCACTCATTTTTAGCCATCCCTGGGGGTGGCCATTTTGTCACTTCTGTCAACTGAAAATGACATCACAACTACTCAGGGCTTAGGTAGCGACCAATCACGGCTGACCTGTTTTAGTTGTGATGTCATTTTCAATTGACAGAAATGGCAAAAACGCCGCACCCTGAGATGGCTAAAAACGGGTGGATTTTGCTAGTAACTCATGTTCCACAAACGCAATATTAATCAGAATGCCGTGTTTCAACTAGAGATAGACCAATGTTTTTTTTACAGGGTTGATACCGATTATTAGTAGTCAAGGAGGCCGATAACCGATATTTGGAGCTGATATTAATTTTCAGTAAAAAGGAAAATATAAAACATGCCTTTCTGCTCCAAATGTCTTATATTTTCATTTGCATAATTTCATTCCCTCACACAGGGCTGGGCGATATGACTGAAAAGTATATCACGATATAAGTGTTTCATATTGGTCGATATCGATATATATTGATTTTTTTTCTTTTTTTAAACTATTGAAAAAAATGACGTGAAGAAAAATACATTTAGGTTATTTATTTTAACATAATACTTAACCTTTAATAAGAGCTCGATGTAACTATGAAAGAGTGAAATAAACTGGTCGATATAAAGATTAAATAAACTCCATTTTAAATATAATGTGTTTAGAAGGGGTGGGACATTTTTGAAAAACTGTCACAATCTAAGTATTTCATATCAGTCAATATTGATAATTATTGATTTTGTTTTAAACCTTTTCTTTAAATAACAGTTAACTGTTTTTTGTACATCGTTATCAGTGCATCGTAAATGCTTATTTGCATTAGGTCTACCCCAAAGCAGTTGTTGACACATATACTAGTCTTAAGTGAACGAATACTCTCTTGCAGTGCATACATCATCGTTGACCTAGTCTTAGGACTACTTCATCTTTTTAGCGGACTCATTATTAGTCCATTCATATTTTACTTGCTTGATTTTACCTTGAGTGCGATGCCGGTGTTGGATAAGGCTAACTACTGCTAGCATGTCAAAGACAATAGCTCCTCTACACCATGGCTACATCCACGGGTTTTTAATAGTGTTATCATGCATAATATAATTTAATTGTAAGAGAATTGTACTGAGTTGAGTGGTCATTTATTTGAGCTAAGTTACGGCGCCCGCTCGCTGGATGCGAGCATAGCGCACGGCCGCCAGGCCCGCGAGCATAGCGCATGGCCTCTGGGCCCGCAAGTCGATTGGAGGTGGGTTGTCTTACAGTAGATGACATGGTGTGACACTATTATTTTGGTAGACCAACATATATTTGCCAATCATGAAAATTCAAGAGCAAACTATGTTTTCCTGTGAAAGTGTACTGCTAATGATTGTGAGGTGTCATTAATACAAAATGCAATCTTATACAGTATGTCATTCTCAAAAATATTAATAATGACATTACATGATCATAATTAATAATTCTCAAAATTTGAATTCATAACATTATGATACAATTTTGAGCAGCTTCCATGGCTAATCTTTTTTTTTTTGTTCCAAATTATTTTTAGAAATTAACAGTGCCTGACCTGTTACTTGATAGCGTTGCAATTCTTGCATCCTATGAACGTGTAGATTTTTGCAGAGTTTCTGCTTGGATTTATTTACAGGGTATTAGAATAGCCTCTCAAGGCTGCTGTTTGGATATGTGAACTGCTTCCCACCCTCATAAATGCTTGCTTGAGGGCTCTCCAAAAGTCCGGAACAGGGTTGAGGATGGGAGGGCCACACTCCCCTTTTCTGTCCATAGCAGCCAATGATGCAGAGGTATTCCTTGCAGCATGAGATTCTTCACTGGTGAGTGCTGTACAAGCCTGGATCATCAAGATGGATGGAATAGTGGATGGCCACCATGTCCCAGCAACGTCAGTAGTGAGGAAGCGGAGTCATGTTTTGAGTCCGACTTATGCGGAGAGAGCTAGTCGGCCCCTTTCAGGTCCCTGAATATGTGAAAATAACCTCTGGAAAAAGTATGCGGAGTTACTTTTTTTGATGGTACAAAATTAAGAACAGAACTTTGCTTAAAAATGTCATCTTTATGGATTACAATGCACCATCTTGTGCTGCAAAAAAATCCCTCTGCATCATAGGCTGCTGTGGGCATAAAAGGAGAGAAACTTGGGTCTGGCCTAGGGCTGGGAAAAAAAGGTCGACCAAGTCGACTTCCAAGACTGGTCAATGTCTTTTTTTTTGTTCTGCTTTTTTGCCGAGGCATTTCCGGGTTTCATTGTAATCCATTCACACAGACATTTATAGGCCACAGCCATTGTACACCAAGACTTTTTTTTCCAACATTAGCACTCTCTTTTGGTGGATAGTTGATGATATGCAAATGAACTGCAAATTCAACAAATGACGATTGGCATGTTAGAATGTTATCAATTCTCATTTGATATAGTCCCAGATTTAAGGGCCTGTTGTATTGTAAATGTATATATGAATAAAATGATAACTGTACTCATCTTACTTTTAAGTTATTGCAATGAACGTACTGAAATTGTGTTGTCCACGGACTCACTCTCTTCCTCCCTCCCTACCTCTACCCATTACCCTATTTCCCTCTCTTCCTTTTGTCACTCTTCTTTCATCGACATTATCTTTGCCACTTTCCACCACAGCCGAAGCACCAGGACACTTTCTCTCTGACCCCTCAGCGGCCCCTCACCACTATCAACCCCATTGGCCACTCCCTCCATCCAAACGGAGCAACAACACTCAAGCCTTCACCCGTGCCACGTACCATCCAGGCTATGCCCTGGGAGCAGCGCTCACTCTACAATCAATAAAATTTCAGGAACCAGCGTCTCTCTTCATAGCTCATCCAACACAACCCTCACTCTTCTTTCCCCCTTGTTTTCCACTTCCAGCATTAAGGATTGAGGACATCAACCACCATTTGAATGCCAGATTGAGCTCATTTCGGAACATGCGTGTGGGAGTGGAAAACGACGACCATTCTGAACTAGTTGAGATAATTACTGAGTAGTTAGGTTTTTTACATCTTGCCCCTCATGTATGATGTATACTGGTCATTAGTTAACGTCTGTCATTTCATTAAGAAAAACTCTACCCACCTTCCTCTCCTCGTGGAACACGATATATGCTTCTGGTAATTATGAAATATTTTTTAATGGAGATATTCCATTGCCTGTTCAACCAATTTCAAAATCAAGCAGTTCAACAAATTTTCCCATTTGTTCTTTCTAAGCTTCTGTAATTGGAAAAATGTTACTGAATCCTCTTTTCACTCCACTTGACTTTGTTGCACAATGTACATACAATGTACATTTTGCACATCAGGACTACTGAATGAAATATACATCTATAGTCAAACCCGTAGATAAACACAATGGAACTGCTGTTGTTTCAAAGATACTTTCCATTGAGCCCTTATTAAATCTTTTATACAAATTGTAAATTCGTTTCAACAAGATGTCTGCATTATAAAGTCACATTTGGCTTGTGGCTTGTACCTAAAATCCAAATGAGTACAGTAAGTTACCTTTCAAATTAAAGCACTGTGGGACAAGTTTATACTTGTTACACTTATATATTCAACGTTGTACTTTTCCAGCCCGTGTACCAGCCTGTATGTTGTTGTGACTGTGCACTTGAGCCAGTTTCTGCCCACATTACAATTGCATTTGGAAGTTACATTAGGAATAAAAAAGGTTTCTCTGTAGTTCAGGACCCACACACTGCCCTAAAATGTAGAAAAAGCACCAGGGCAGTTTTGTTTTGCAGCTCGTTTGCTAAATAATTCCACATACTGTACATCTGTAGATGTGACAGCTATGAGATCCAGGTTAGTTTGGTAAAGTTTCATGATGGATCCTGTATGTAGATCTGTTACATTTCTGTTAAAAGATCCCAAATCCTACTGACATTTTTTTTTATTTTTAAATTTATTTGTATTTTTTATTAATGTCATCGATGTTTTCTCTTTCCTTGTTAAGTGTCTTGAGTATTTAGAAAAGTACTATACAAATAAAATGTTTTATCACCACCAGTTTTGTTGTTCCTTTCATGAGTGGCAAATCCTGTTTCCCATTCAAACAGTTCAGTAGGAGGGTTTGGCACTTGGCATTGGCACCGATGAACTCTGTCTACACCAGGGGTCACCAACTTTTTTTAAACTGATCGCTCCTTCTTGGGTACTGATTAAAGAGTGCCTTCGCCCATTTTGAGGTATTGATGGGAAACGTAGCAATATTGTAAAGTTAGTTAATTATCACGTGTTCCCATCTTTGTCTCGTCTTTTATTCACTAAAACAGCGCGCCTGCAATCACCCTGGTTAATTTCAATGCAAGGTGCCATGTCAGAAGCGGATGTGACGTCACGTTGTTACTTGGGCTTTCCCTTGCACCTACTTGCTTATCAGTGATATGCCAGATTTTTGTTGCTGTCATAAATATTGTAATTTATAGTGCTTAGGGTTGGACTTGTACCTCAAATCCGCTGTAGCGTTAGTTCATTAAGCAAATGGCTACCGAATCCCGCATCCATTACTAATTGTACTTCAGATATGTAATAAAACACACACACACACACACACACACACACACACACACACACACACACACACACATCATAGATAGTCCAGCAGGCTTCTTCAGGTTTCTTGAAGTTAAATTTAAGACTTTTTAATACATATATAATAATTAACAACAAAGGTAAAAGTCACGCTGGGAAGCTCTTACCTTCGAGTCAGCTATCCAATCTTGCTTTTGGAAGTTTGTAAGGATACAAATCTCCAATCAAACCCATATACCGCACACTCGCCTCCCTGTCTAAAGTCTCTGTGTACTTCTCAATCACTACAGATTGTCAAAGTCCTACAAAAAAGTATTTTTGAGCCAATTGCTAAACTTCACAGGAACCCCCAAAGACCCAACCCCAGAATACACAACCCCTAAAGACCCAACCCCAGTAGACCCATCCCCAGAAGACCCAATCCCACGACCCACCCCCAAAAGAACCACCCCCAAAAGACCCAACCCCCAAAGACCCACCCCCAAAAGACCCACCCCCAGAAGACCCAACCACCAAAGACCCACCCCCAGAAGACCCAACCCCAGAAGACACCCAACGGTTTGTGCGCGCCGGCGTATTTACGTCATCGACACTCGACGTCCACTATATGTTGTGCGGGCCGATGTATTTACGTCATCAGTGACGTCGACTATTTCGACTAGTCGGGACAGCCCTAGTATAAGCTATCTTGCTTTGTTCCTGTCTTTCAGGGGCTCGACACTGTTGATTTTCAGTGCCGCTGATGCTGATTTGCATCTTGAGCCTGATATAGATGTTTTAAATGACCAGGTAAGTTAACCCACTAAGCCCGGAAGCACATAACCGTGTTTCTACCACTAGAGCCGGAAGCGCTGTTGTGTCTTTCTAACCGGGAGAGCGTATACGTCACTGTCCTTTTTTAATCCAATAATTGTCCGTCTCTTAGCCAACTTAATGCATCAGAATATACACGTGACGGTGTTGCGAGATAAGCGGAGGATGTCGTAGAATTTTTTTCGGGCCGTAGGTAGTCTAATGGCGGACGCCGTCAATCGCCGGGAGCTCTGATTAAAGTAAGTAACGGCAGTGATATATACGACGTGCATGACCAGTGGAACCAGTCGAACGTGATATGATATGGTTTGTAGACAATTACGATATTGGCGTCTTTGTAACAGAATAGAGGATAGTAATTACCACTCGATTTGGTTTTTTTTTTCATCAAAATAGTGCTTCTCTTGCACTGACACGTTATTTTTACATCTTCAATTGAAACTGTAAATAATAATAAATTCTGCCTGTGTGAAAGCCACATGTCTAAGCTCTTTAATTCTTTTGGAATTATGTTTCTGTCTGCTACAGGGGCTGGGATATTAATCATTTTGTAAGTGTTGAATTTCTGGGAGAACTTCAGATTTTCAGGTACCGTATTTTCCGGACTATAAGTCGCTCCGGCGTACAAGTCGTACCAGCCATAAAATGCATAATAAAGAGGAAAAAAACATATAAGTCGCACTGCAGTACAAGTCGCATTTTGGGAGGAAATTGTGAGCTTAGTACACATCATTTCCACCAAGCTACGATGACAACATTTAGCCAACATTCACACATGTAGCATACAAGAAAGTTACTGTAAGATAACTTTAAACTCACCAAAACGGTTGTAGATCGATTAAATAAGTCTTTAATTTATCCCCGACCATGTAGAATGTTTCCAAGTCTCCAAAAGTATTTATGTATTCATTCGTAATTATGTCTTCGTCTCCTCTGTGCTCGGCTTCTTACATGTGGCTGCATGATGCAATACCCCAGCCAGAGGCAGGCAACTGCCTGTTTGTGGTTCAATCTTGTTCAACCATCGTATGTAAGTAACTTAGACAATTGTGTGTAATAAGCATGCAGCATTTATATAGAAGCTGAATTGTGGATGATGTACTGTGTTGTTGACTGAACATACTAATCGCTAATGCTAATCGCGATAGCTAATCGTTAGCATGTCTGCCTGTTTGTGGTTCATTCTTGTTCAACCATTGTCTGAAACTAACTTAGACAATTGTGTGTAATGACATTTATATACGAGCTGAATTGTGGATGATTGTAGGTTGTTGACTGAACATACTAATTGCTATCGCTAATGCTAATCGTGATCTCTAATCGTTAGCATAGGCTAATCTTGTTCACGTCTATGAAAATACATGTGTATGTCATGCATAGATTGATAGTATTTTCTGTTTCTTGTGCAGTTTCACAATATAAACAGGCAACTTCGCTGCACACCTAGTGTTAAAAAGGCCAGGTTCTTTCTTATTTATGTTGTTATAGCACCCTCAAGTGGTTAGCCTGTTAGTGTAATTTAATTTTAGTTAGGCATGTTTTGGTCACCTATTTCAGGACCCACGATAACTACCAGATGAAAGTCATTGTAACACGTTTAAACATTCCATCCAAGTCGATCCAATTTACAAGGTGTGCGTGCATTAGCATGTAAGTGACTCAATATAAAGTGTCTTTTTTGTGATTGCGGTTTGTGGACATTTCAGTTGATATTGCTTGTACTGTTTTGAACTTTGTGTATGGTTACGACCACAGTAAATTGGTGTCGTGTTGACGAGGCAATTCATTGCAGCCGCTCATGTTTTTTCATTTGTATATGGAATTAAACCACACCCATATCCAAGCCAATTAAAGATTGCAGAGACAAAACTGTTTTGATTATATTGCTCACCTGGACAGTATTATGTTCTACCGGACATACTGCAGCAGTTATCACTCATAAACGTCTGAAACCCAGTCATATCCACAAATATTTTTCACCTAGAGTCTGTGGAGTTTGTTTGTGAATGTTTGGCTGTTTGGATAAGCTGGCTTCCTCGACTAGCAAAGCCTTAACAGTCAAATTGTCTGTTTATCATACCATTCTAATTACTTATTTAACAAAACATTAGACTTTAACCGTTTAAATTATTCATTCATTTTAATAGCTTTTAGGATGTATCTTATGTTTCTTTACGTGGGTTTTTTAGTGCTGACTTGTGTAGATGCTGTTTTGTCTCCCTCTGCAGGCGCTTTAGCGCTGAAGCGCCTGCAGAGGGAGGCAACACTTCATAAATACAAGTCAGCACTAAAAAGCCATGACAGTAATAATGTGTTAATAATTTCACACATAAGTTGCTCCAGAGTATGAGTCGCACCCCCAGCCAAACTATGAAAAAACCCACGACTTATAGTCTGGAAAATACGGCAATTCCAAAGGCGACCTTAGGTTTTGGGAGCTGTTGAGAAAGGCGCTTTAGGCCTTAATGGGTTAACATCCATTCAACTCAGTGTCTGTCCACCCGCAGGTTGCCAGCTAATCACAGATCACATACTACAGGTATTTTGGTCACGGACCACATTGTAGTTAGTTTCTCTTCAATGACTGTAAAAACCATGTACGATTTTCGC
The DNA here is from genome assembly GCF_054856515.1 of Filicampus tigris. NCBI lineage: Eukaryota > Metazoa > Chordata > Actinopteri > Syngnathiformes > Syngnathidae > Filicampus > Filicampus tigris. The sequence continues at coordinate 17,104,650 of NC_141232.1, read as the reverse complement.
CCGCCATCTATGTTGAGGCAAGCGTCTTTGTTGCCTTTTTTAATAAGTGCTTGACCATCTGAAGGAATAATTCTAAGATAGTTATCACACATTTGCTGAATATTGGCAATTACAAATATTTTTGTTTGCATGAGACAAATAGCATATCTGTGCAAGATGAGGAAAAACGCACATTTTTGAAAGAGCAAAACCATAAACTTGAAAGTAAACTGGCCCCCAGGCCTTGAGTTTGACACCTGCGATTTAGAAGCCAACGTGGATGTAGGCTGACTCCACCCACTTTGGATGGCGGAGGGCAGAAAAGTGCAACCCCAAAGATACAGTTTCCGAAGAGCAAAGTCCAAATGTTATGTTGAAAAACATCATATTACACTGAAATAATCCAAGTACCAAACATTTTGAAGCGTATTGCATGTGAAGGGCAAATGTAAATTCAAAATTGTACCCCAAAAAAACTGCATGTTTGAATATCAATATCAATACATTACTATTTTTCAGCCTTGAAAAAATAATTGCATGCTAAATCACACTATTGAGGAAAAAAAACATTGGTATTAGATTTTCTACATCGTTCAGCCGTAGCGAGAATAGACTATGTTACTAGATTGGGAGACCATGTCACATTTCAGATCTAAGGATGATATCAAATATTTTCTGTCTTTGTCCCCCATCCAGAATCGGAGCTCTACGTCAACTCCCATTTCACTGACGAGGGAAAAAAAAACACTGAAAGCTGTGATCCGGAAGGGGAAGATGTTTGTTCTCCTCCTGAAATAACATTTCCTTATTTTGCAATAATTATTTTTATTTAAAAATAATGCAATACAAAATGAAAACGTGGAACAAAACCTAATAGTATTGTGTTATTACGCAATCTTAACTCATGCCAGACATTTTCAGACCCTCTTGTACATTAACGTTTGAGAGAAATAGAAATAGAAAACTAAAAAAATGTTTTTGGCACTGAATGAGTTAAATATTCTCGTGATGTCCACTGGCTTGATACTGCCAAAAAAGGGTAACGTGCCCAGCTCTGGTCACAGTCGGTCAATAATTGATCAACAAAAGCATTTAATTTAGAATTCCAAATGTAAAATTGCTATTTTCATTTCTGTGTTTCACATAAACAAAAAAAATGAGGCAAAATGTTAAAAAAAATATTCCCTATCCTTTACAAAATAATAGGGATGTAATGATTCACTCAAGCCCCGATTGATTCTATTTTGATTTTCACAGTGCCAGATTTTCGATTCGATTCGATTTTTTTCTTTTTTTAAAATCGCTACCATGCCTGTCTCTGTGTGCTAGTATGGTGCTGCAGCCATTCGCAAATGCAATATGCGATGATGTTTGGTGAAAGTGTGTCAAGTAGGGCTGCCACAAACTATTATTTTGCTAGTCGACTAATCAACAACAGTAGTGCTGAGTTGAACTTTTTTATAAATACAAAAAAAAAAATATATATATATATATATATATATATATATATACACACACACACACACACACACACTTGTAAACATTTCACTTTTTTTCCTTGTAGAGGAGAGTGAAAACAAATGCACTGGAAAAGCACTGTGCTAAATAAAACTAAACTAAACACTTTTATTGGTTTGTATTTAACCTTCACGGATGACCCGGATTACCACTACTGTGCATGTGCGATGCAGAGAAACATGCCGGCCGTGGGATACGAGGCTTTTTCGAAAGAGAAAAAACACAACGGCAAATAATTAGATGTATAAATAAACGATGCGTCCACTATTAAAATTAACTGTCAACGTGTTTGATCGTTGAAGTTGTGTTAGTAATCTAATTTTTGCGGTTTTAGTGTCAAGCAATTTACCCAATATGCGTATGCAGTTTGTTTACAGCAGAGACGTGAGCGAACGGCTATGGTTAAAATGGTGTTGCGAATTGATTATTTTATTTTTTTACATCAATGCATATTTTAAGCATTTATATTGATATAAAATCGATTTTCGAAATCAAAATCGTTACATCTCTAGTAGTTACTGTTTCGTGGATGGTGCGCATAGCAGCCGGCTTTGGAAGGGGTGCAGCAGCCACAGAAGCAGGGTTTTATAGTGAGCCAGGCATCTTATTTCCAGGTTAGAAATATAGTCACAAAAATAACTCATACTTGTGTCATCTTCAACACCACTTATCCTGTACAGGGTCGCAGGGAGGTGCTGGATTTTATCCCAGTTGAATATAGGCGAAAGGCGGATTACACCCTGTAGGGCTGTGCAATTAATCGAAATTCGATTACAATTACGATTATTACACTCCGCGATTACAAAATTGGCATAATTGTAAAAACGATTATTAATATGTATTTATATCCAACACACTATCTTTGTTTACACTATTCAAGAAACAGCTCATGGAGGCACTGGGACGCATCATCAGTGATGTATCCTGGGGTCATCGGGTGTTTCAGGTCCCGCAACATCATAACATGACCATATTTTTTCTTTTTTATGATATAATCCCCCACCCGAACCAATGAAAAGGTATAATTAAATAAATATATAAAAAGAAAGAAATAAAATAATAATAATACAATTTAAAGTGAAGGAAAACAAAACGTGGCATATCCACCCTCCTACATTTCAAAATCAATGTTGCATTCAGTGGTTCTCCAGCTACCGTCCATTTGACCAGATATTTCAACCAAATCTTCGCCTATCAACGTTGTACATATTTAGACCAATTGATATATGGGGAAAAAGGAAAAAAAAAAAAAAACCAAAGATAACTGACAAAATAGACAACAAAACATGTCAACTTCTGTAGCTTTTAACTAGGGTACAATAGCAAATAAAGTCCAATCCAATTGGTGCTATGTAGTCCTTCCAACTTTTCCAAATTCTATCAAATTTATCCCCCCGTAGTCTCAAAGCAAATGTCAATTTTTCCATCACATATATATTATGTACCACCTCAACCCAATCCTCAAATCTCAGTATCTCATTGTTGTTCCACTTACTGGTAATGGCTTTTTTACTTGTCACCAACATTATTTTATACATATATTTATCTCCAAATCTGGTAAAAGTAATTCCAGGTTTTCCCAAGTAAAATGCTTCAAACGTAAATGAGAGATCTACCATCAGTATTTTATCCATGTTTCTTAAGCTCTTTCCAATAACTGCCAATGGAAGGACACCCCCAGAACACATGATAATGGTCTGCTTTTTCTGTGCCACATAATCGCCAACATTTTGTATCATGGTATTTTGTCTGTGACGGTGTCCTAAAAAATCTTACATTTTTCCACCCGTGTTCCCTCCAAGATAAATAATAAGTTGTACTCCACTGCTGTTTATTTATCTCTTCCCATTCTTCTACTGATATGACAATATTTGCTTGTCTCTCCCACTTCTCCTTTATATACACTGTATCATTCCCCTTTAATTCTTCAACTCCCGTATGAAGCTTGGAATTGAGCTGTTTCCCCAGTGTAGACTTCTGTGCTGAAGTGAACATCCCAACAACGTTGGACCCCCTCCCTCCAAGGTTGCCCCCCTTATTTGAGTCAGATAATGCCGCATTTGCAAGTATCTGAAATGGTCACGATTTGATAACCCATATTGCTCTTTCAACTCTTGAAAACTTTTAATGCCTTCCTTATTTAAGAGTTCCCAAAATATTGTAGATCCCCTTTTCCAGTTTCTAAAACTCCTGTCCGTTCTGTTGGGAATAAATTCAGAATCATACCCAATCCATCTTTGAATCATGCTTTGGGTTTTCAAATTGTTTCTGGTAAGGATGTCAAACCAAATCTTGAGTGATAAATTCAGCCATGGGTTTGACTGTTCCTTAATATGTTTTCTCCAGTCAATGTCCACTATTATAGCTTGTATAGGGACACCATTGGTTGTGCTTTCTTCAATATCTTTCCATCTAGCTGAGTAAGATTGAACACAGACGTAACACATTTAATAATATCTTTAATTGAGCCGCCTGATAGTAGCTCTCTAAGCATGGGAGTCCCAGTCCCCCTTTATTTTTAGGTAACTGTAATGTTCTGTACCTAATTCTCAGTCTCTGCCCCTGCCAGACAAATCTTGAAATCATTTTATCCCACTCCCTAAATTCCCCTCCTGTTACCCCCACTGGCAGGCTCTGAAACAGGTACAGATGCCTCAGCAGTATATTCATTTTAATCACCTCTACTCTTTGTGATATGGTCATATAGGGTAACAGATTCCATCTGGAAATATCCAATTTAATTTTTCTAATCAGCAGATCAAAGTTAATGGCTTTCAATTGTCCTTAATTTCGGGGAAGATTTACTCCGAGATATTTGATTGCTTCTGAGTCCCATTTTATCTCATAATTGTCCATAATCTCCTGGGATGGTCTATAATTGAAAGCGATGACCTGGGTTTTTTGTATATATTAATTTTATACCCTGAAAAATGCCCATAATCTATATGGGTTGACATGAGTGCGGGAAAGGATGTCTGAGCTGGATAAGTATAATAATACATCGTCTGAAAAAAGAGCTATTTTTTTGTACCCCTCGCCCCATAGCAATACCAGTTATATTCTCATTTTGTTTTATCCAACTACTTAGAGGTTCTAGAAAAATGGCAATCCTTGTCGACGTCCTCGTTCCAGTGTAATAAAGTTCAACAGACTCCCATTAACCCTAATCCTGGCTGTAGGTGTATTGTACAAAGCCTGTATGGTCTTAATAAAGCTCCTGTGGAACCGAAACCTTTCCAGCACTTTATATAGGAAATCCCACCGGACCGAATCAAATGCTTTTTCCGCGTCTATTCCTACCACTATTTCCTCAATGCAATCTTTCATCATATGGTGCAGCACGTGGAGGGTGCACCTGATTATTATCCTGCGTCTGTCTCCGTTTTATAAAACCCGTCTGGTCCAACTGGATTATGCCTGGCAAAATTATTTCTAGACGTCTGGCTAGGATTGCTGTGAACAATCGATAATCTTGGTTAAGAACACTGATGTGCCTGTAACTGGAGCAATTCTTTTAATCTTTTCCCTCCTTCGGAATCACCGATATAATAGCTTCTCTCCATGAGTAAGGAATTTCTCCCTCCTTTAACACCCAGTTAAATGTTTTATGTAAAAGTGGTATCAGTGTTACCCTCAGCGATTTATACCACACTTCGGTATATCCGTCAGTTCCAGGGGATTTGTTGGGTTTAAGATTAGAAATTGCTCTGTTTATTTCCTTAACTGTTATTTCTGCAATAAAAGACTCATTCTCTTTTCTTGTTACTTGGGTAAATTTAAGTTTTCAAAAACCTGGTCCATCTGGAGTTCATTACATACTTTTGGTTGAGCATACAGATTCGTATAATAACTTTCAAAGCATTTTTGTATTTCCTTAGTTTTAGTCACCATCGACTTTGGTTGTGGGTCTCTTATTTTGGAGATTGAGTTTTTCGCCTTCTGTTTTTTCAATTTATATGCCAAGCATTTTGTTGACTTACCCCCTACTTCATAATAGCTTTGTGACTATAAACAATAACTTTTTTTAATCTCCAGTAGAAGCCCACGGATCTGCCCTCTTTATCCAAAGCCAACGGGTGGCCTTTTTGGAGGATTCGCTTGCAGACTTGCTTGATGGCCCTCTTCTTTGCCAGTCCTACGATGCCCAGGCGGCTCAGGACCTTGCACAGAGACTTTTCAGCAAATCTCCTGCAGCCTACCTCTATGGGCTAGAAGGTTCTCCAACCCCGCCTCCTGCACTCCTCCACCAGCTCCTGGTACTTAGCCCTCTTTCTCTCATTTGCTTCGTCAATGTGTTCTTCCCAGGGCACTGTCAACTCCAGTATGATCAGCTGTTTGTAGGACTGAGAGGTCATGATCATGTCTGGGTGGAGGGTTGTTGTTGCAATGTGCTGGGGGAACTTCAGCTGCCTCCTCAGGTCGACCTGCAGCTGCCAGCTGGATGCTGTGTGGAGTAGGCCAGTTGTCGTATGTTGGTTTGCTCTGGGTTTTTCCGCCGCTTTTACAAAAGAGATTGACTTCTTAGGAGCATGATGGTTGTCGTTGGAGCTGATGGCTGAGGCCACGCTCTGAGCGACTACCTTAATAATAATAATAATAATAATACATTTTATTTTTATAGCGCTTTTCATAACACTCAAAGATGCTTCACAACAAGAATAAGTGAATAAAAATAAAACCTACAGTTAAAACAAATATAGTTAAAACCAACAAAGAAAGAAAAAGTAGCAAAGATTAAGCGATGTTAAAAAGCATGGCGAAGAGGTGAGTCTTGAGGAGTGTTTTGAAGATCGGAGAGGTAGAAGGGGGCCTGGTTGTAAAGGGCTTTGTAGTTGAGTAAGAGGAGTTTAAATTGCATGCGGTGGCGAACGGGGGGCCAGTGGAGGTTTTTGAGGATGGGAGTGATATGATCACGGGAACGGGTGTGAGTGAGAAGGCGGGCGGCAGTTCTGGATGTACAGTGGTACTTCTACCTAGGGAACGTCTCATCATACGAAATTTTCAAGTTACAAAACGCCTCAACAGGAATATATTGCCTATAGTTACAAAATAAATTTCAGGATACGAAAGGTAAGATGGTCCACTGATAGCGTAGTGGTACACACGCCCGAGTTGTGTGCGGGCAGCGTGGGATCGATTCCCGCTCAGTGACGGTGTCTGTGTGTGCCCTGCGACTGGCTGGCGACCAGTTCGGGGTGTAGTCTGCCTTCGCTTGTTGACGGCTGGGATAGGCTCCAGCAACTCCCCGCGACCCTGTATAGGATAAGCGGTTTGGAAGATGACATGATGATGACGAAAGGTAAGTATGGGCTGATACTCGCAGTATGGGCTGCTACTAGCAGTATGGGCTGCGACTTGCAGCTCCGGAGTTTCCTGAACGCAACATACTCATAGCTGCTCTGCCATTGGCTAGCCTAGCATCTTCCTGGCATCCCATTGGCCGAGAGGGACCTACCGTTTGTGTCTGTGTGCAGATAGACAGGTAGATATGTGATAGATATGTCTATGCAGTGTCCTCGTCATTCGCCCCTTGGGCCATGAGGTGTTCCGATAGTTTTACGTGAATTAGAAACAAGGAAAAGAAAAAAAAGGAGAAAATCTGGGTTTTTTTGTCCATACAAACAAAGCAAGAGATAATAGAAAAGTATGAAAAGGGAATGCATTTGGTTGATCTCGCCAAAGAATATGACCGCAATGTATCAACAGTCGTCACGTTATTAAATCAGTTCTTTACAAAACGCCAGGCAAAAAACACTTCTGAAAGAGAACAAAGAGGGCAAAAAGCGATGAGGACAGCAATTAAAAGGTAAGCGACCATCATTTTTATTCCTCACTCTATTCTTTGTTTTTTTACATTATACACAACTCTCATTTATTGTGCAATAATCTAATTGTAACATGTATTTGTTACATGTTTTCATGCATTTTTATGCTTTATAAAACATTTATGTCTCAATATTGGGGAGCTTGGGACGGATTAGGGCATTTACATGGAAAACGCGTCTCTACTTACAAAATTTTCTACTTCCAGAAATTTCTTCCAGAACCAATTAATTTCGTAAGTAGAGGTACCACTGTATTGTAATTTATTAAGGATTTTGGAGCTTGTGCCATAGAGGATGCTATTACAGTAATCAAAGCGGGAGGTGATGAAGGCATGGATTTTTGAGTGGTAGTGAAGGAAAGTAAGGGGTGGAGGTGAGAAACGCTCCCGAGGTGAAAGAAAGCAGTTGTGGTGATTTGGGTGATTTGTTGATCAAAAGAAAGATTATTGTCAAAGAGGACACCAAGGTTGCGACAGTGAGAGGAGGCGGACAGGGTTGAGTTGTCAAGAGTGAGGTTAAAGTTGCAGGCAGTTTGTGTAAGGGAGTTTGGGCCAATTATTAGCAGGTGGGATTTAGAGCAGTTGAGAAAAAGAACGTTTTTTTGCATCCAGGATTTAAAATCGGAAAGACAGAGTGGAGTGGATAGTAGAGATGATGGATTTAGTGGAGATGTACGTCATCAGCGTAGCAGTGAAAGCGGAGACCGTGATGACGGATAATTTGACCAAGGGGGAGAAGGTAGAGGATGAAGAGAAGAGGACCATGCACAGAACCCTGGGGGACATGGGACAGGGGGGCAGTGGTGAGGAGCAGCTTTTCATGTGGAGGAATTGTTTCCTGTCTGTGAGGCAGGAGTGAAATCAGGTGAGGACTTTGTCAGTGATGTTGACAGATTGCAGGTGAGAGAATAGAATGGAGTGGTTGATGGTGTCAAAGGCGGCTGTGAGGTCAAGGAGGATGAGAATGGAGAGTTGGCCGGAGTCAGAGGAGAGGAGGAGGTCGTTGGTGATTTTGAGGAGGGCGGTTTCAGTGCTGTGTTGTGTGCGGAATCCAGATTGAAATTGTTCGAAGAGTTGGTTATTGTCGAGGTGGGCTTTGATTTGGGATGCGACGACATATACTATGATTTTTGACAGAAAGGGGAAATTGGAGATGGGTCGGAAGTTGCTCAAGATGAGTCTGGGTTGAGTCCAGGTTTTTTGATGAAAGGGAGGAGTTAACTATGTTGGTGATGAGGTGGGAGATGTTGGGAAAGCAGTGCTTGAATGAGGGATGATGGAATGGGATCCAGTATGCAGGTTGAGGATTTCATTGTTGAGTTGATTTTGGTGAGCTCGGCAGAGGAGATGGGTGTGAATTTGGAGAGGGGCGGAGTGATAGGAGGGACAGAAGCAGGTAGGAAGAGAAGGGGGGTGTGAGTGGTGGTTAGTGAGGAGTGGAGGATATTGACTTTAGATTGAAAGAAGGATAGGAATGAATTGCATTTGTCGGTAGTGAAAGAGGTAGAAATGTTGTCACAGGGTTTGAGTAGTTTGTTGACGGTAGAGAGGAGTGCCTTTTGGTTATTGGAATCAGTGCGAATGAGGTTGGAGTAGTAAGCGGAGCGGCTGGAGTTGAGCGCTGTCGTATAGCTGAAGGCGATCAGTGTAGGCAATGCGATGGACCGTTAAAAAGACTCAACTGCTGTCATTGGGACTGCATAAATCAGCAGGGGCCAAAGCATATGGGGCAGGATTGAATGCTGGTAGATCCAAGCTTCAAACCTACCCGGCAGGCCAGACTTGTCTACCTGAGTGAGCCAGGTTCCAAGTTCTAAGATGGCCTTCTGGATGGCTGCTGAGTCCTTCAAGGTGGAGTCGAAGAGTTTCCCCAAGCTCTTGATGGGTTGCTCCGTGATGGTTGGAATGATGGTTACTGAGATGGCAAAACGGAACTTGTCCATCACCTTGCCCTTCTTTAGCACCATTGATCGTGATTTGGAGGGCTTAAAACTCATCCTTGCCCAGGGTATGAGTCTCTCTAGCCCTTGTAGGACCAACCTGCACCCTGGGACCGACGTTGTTGTTATGGTGAGGTCATCCATATAGGCTCTGATGGGGGGCTGTCGTACCCCTGTCTTGGCTAGAGGACCTCTGCACTCCACCTCAGCTAACTTAACCACCATGTTCATGGCTAGGGAAAAGAGGACAACAGAGATGGTGCAGACTGTAAATATTCCTTTCCCAATGCGATGCCAGTCTGATGTTTCTGACCCAGAAGTATCCCTCATCCTGAAGTTATTGTAATAATCCAGGATAAGGTCCTTGATCTTACTGGGAACATGGTGGAGGTGGATAGCAAGCTCGACCAGCTTATGCGGTATGGACCCATAGGCATTGGCCAGGTCCAACCACAAGACAGCCAGGTCACCTCTGTTCTCATGGGCCTCTCTGATTAGTTGTGTGACGATCCCAGTGTGTTCCAAGCAGCCAGGTGCAGAGATCCCTCCCTTCTGCACTGATGGATCAATATAGGTGTTTTTGAGGAGAAACTCAGTCAGTCTTCGTGGGGCAATGCTTAAAAAAACCTTCCCTTCCACCTTCAGCAGTGAGATGGATTGAAACTGACTGATGTCTCTTGAGTTCTCTTTGAGGATCCAAACTCCCAATGGCATGCCTCGACTGGTCGGCCACTTTTCCCTTTCTTCAAAACACCTTCAGGATCCTCCACAGATAGCCGTAGAAGCTCCGGGCAGCGCTTACAGACCAGATAAGGAATTCCGCTGTGGCCTGGTGCCGATGCCAAGTGGGCTGCCTTGACCGACCTCCTCATACTCCTTCAGACTTGGCTCCTTCACGTTGAACTCCTTTGTTGGGGGATCTGGACTGATGAGAGCTTTATTGGGCTCCAGTTCCAGGTCCTTCAGAGGATCACTTAAGATGTTCTGGAGAAAGCTACTTTACTCGCTCTATTGAGCACTCCAGCCGGCCACTGCGCTTGTCCCCCAGCAGTTGTTTGGTGAAGCCAAAGCGATTGGCGGTGAACGCTGCTCGCTTCCTGCCCTCTATCTTCCCAGTCTCCGGTGCCATTATGCTCTGCGAAAAGTCATCAGCTTCTTGCGCAGGATGTTTTTCAGTTCCACTAAGGGTTGCTTCTCCTCCTCAGTTGCAGCCTTGTGCTGCTTTTTGAGGGTGCAAAGGTCATGGCGCAGATGATGTATCCACGTGGCTCTGCGGCTCATTGTGCAGGAAGTGGGTTTTGATTTTCCTTTCGCCACCTGCCCAAATCTTTCTGAGGCATAGCTGAAGATGATGGTGGTCATCGTTGTGAGTCGGCTGTCCGCATTTCCTTTGGCTGTGGTCTGGATGATGTATGACACATCCTCATAAAACTGCAGCCACTCCCTCCTCTTGCTGGCTAGGGGTTACTTAATCTGCTGGTGTGGAATTACTCTGATGGAATCGGGAGTTTGAGGTATGTGGAGGGACTGGGCTCTGTGGGTTGCATCCTGGCCGGGCTCCACTTGCGTCTCACCAGGTACAGGACCTGACCTTGTTTTCTTTCTCCAAACATTTCATTCTGGCCTGATGGATTTTTAGGCCACGATGATTCTTGCACAGCTTTCCGCAAATGCATGTTGCGTCCCAGGGAAATAATATTTTAATTTATTTGCACCTTTGAATTTTTTCTTTTATAAGAACAAATTTTAGAAACTTTGTTTGGTCCAAAAGGAACTTAGATAATTATAGTGTTTCACATAAATGTATTTGACTTTATATATTTTTTTACATTTAACAATTTTCTTGTTTTGTACCCAAAAATAAATCTTCGTTTAAATAATCGTCATTTCAATTATTACCCAACCTATTGTGATTAATATTTGTTTCATAATCGAGTAGCCCTAACACCCTGAACTGGTCGCAGGGTACACACAGATACCATCACTGAGCTGAAACTGATCCCACGCTGCCCTCACACAAATCAGGTGAGTGTATCACTACACCATCAGTGACATTAACTCATATTTGATAAGAAATTAAATCGCAATTTTACCAAAGGTAATATATAATCACATATGTCTAGAGTTCACTGTGGAATGATTAAAATAGCATGATACAGGTCTTTTAATCAAATGCTAACAGTTGGTATCCTAACATACAGTATAGCAAAATAACCAGAGCTGGGCAGTCCGTCCCTGGGCCGGACCGGTCGGACCCACCGGCCCGGCCGGATGCCCATTTTTGGGGCAGGGGGTGGGGGCTGACAAATCAATGAAAATGGCTGGACAAAGCATGGCCGGAAGTGGATTTTAGTCCGGCCCACTAATCGTCCCTCATGCTTTTGACGTGGTCGCAAGGCGGCCAAATTTAATCTCAGCCTGAAAGGCTTCTTTCTACTACCGCGTCGGCGCGAGCGACAACTGCCGCATTGATTCACATTGTGCTGTTGGCGACAGGTCTGCGACACATGCCACGCACACATCAGGAATTGTTGCTGCTCTGATCGGTCCATTATGTCACATGTTGCGATGACATACAGTTTCCCACACGGAGAGGAGGAGAGCATGCATCACACAGCTCGTTGCTGCTGCGATAAAATTAAAATGCATAGTCTAGTCATCTCGGTCCCTTTATGGTTGTAGCAGGCGCGATATCCATTGTTGTCGCTGTCTTTTTGAAGCGACGACCGCCGACTTGGAATGCAACTGCTTCAAAACAACTTGTGTCCGGGAGTATATTAAGATGCGCGCAGCACTCAAGTGTGACGCTGGCAAATCAAGGTGGAGTCATGCACTTCTTGTGGCGTCTTCCCTAATTCCGGAAATACGCCGTAGCAAACCTGCTGTGTATAGTGGTTTGCTGGAATGCTTTTATTTTGAAGGCCGTGAAGGAGGAGAAGTGTGTAAAATAAATAAATAACTTGTTGACTGCAACTTCTGGCCGTCTGTTGGACCCAAATAATTATACAATACGACAAAACCAACCCTGGGGCTCGCAATGGAAGTAAGCACACGCAGTTGAGTAAGTAGTAAAGTACTATGGTGCATTTTGAAGCGTGTTTGAAGCGTGTCCACAGCGGGTTTGAATAGTAAATTAGCCAGCTACTGATCCTTAAAAAGCCTCTTCCGTTAGCATCTCTCCTGCGGCGGCGTCAATCACAGACCCTTTTTTTTTGGGGGGGGGGGGGGGGGGGGGCTTTTTGGGCCGCTATGGCGGAATGGGGCGGGGGGTGATAATTTTTATGACTAAGGTTGGGGGGTCGCGGCCGGAAGGGTACCCAGGTCAAGGGTGGAGGGTCGCGGCCGGACCGGCAAAAAAGGATCAAGGGCCCAGCTCTGAAAATAACAAATGGCCAGAATAGTCTGAATATTTTTACGTTGTAATGGTTTGAATCGGCTGAATGAGTTGAGAATTGTTGGAAAGATTGGGAAAATTTGTAAAATTTAGAATAAAAATAACGACTATGGCTACAGAACAACATGATGTAAAATAGCCTATTATGAGTCTTTAGCATTTACATAATAATATATGCATACCTTCAATGGTGTGTATTTGTTAAGATACCCATCCATTATCTGATCAGCTTTATCCTCACGAGGGCCGCGGGCGTGCTGAAGCCTATTCCAGCTGACTGCGCAGTAGGCGGGATACACCTTGAATTGGTTGCCAGCCAATCGCAGGACACACAAAGACGAACAACCATTCACACTCAGTCATACCTATAGGGACAATTTAGAGTCTTCAATTAACCTACCATGCATGTTTTTGGAATGTAGGACTAGGGGTGGAGCCAGAACGTGGCTAATGGGTGGGCCTGGAAAAATCAGGGTGGGCCTGGAAAAATCAGTGGTGAGCCTGAATATTCCTCTCACTGAGCACAATCCTCCTGTCCCGACACATTATATATTCAAATAAAATGACAAACTGAATATGAAGTTCGGATATTCCTTAGACAACCACAATTATGCCATTTTTAATATTCAATAAACTAAAAAGCACAATGAAACACTAATTCAAAAATAATTTACTAACAATTTAAATGTATATATTTTTTCATGAATCCCACTGGGTGGGCAGTCTGTCAATCTGGGTGGGCCTGTGCACACCCAGGCCCACCCATGGCTCCGACCCTGTGTGGGAGGAAACCGGAGTACCCGAAGAAAACCAACACAGGCATGGGAAGACAGTGCAAACTCCACACATGTGCTCCCAAATAGTGTGTTGCTTCGGTAGTGCAAGTATGTTTGTTACATAACAATGTTTCTGTGATTCTTGCTTTGCATTAAAGAAGTCAACCCCAAAATGTTCTATGTTCTATGCGCCTCCACTAGTCAAACACGGCATTCTGATTAATACTGCGTCTGTGGAATATGAGTTAAGCAGTAAAATCCACGTGTTTTTGTCTGTGTCAGGGGGCGGAGATTTTGCCACTTGCTGTCAACTAAAAATGATATCACAGTTGCTCAGGTCTCAGGTAACGCCCAATCATGGCTCAGCTTCAGAGAACAGGTGAGCCGTGATTGGTCCTTACCTGAACCCTGAGCAACCGTTATGTCATTTTCAGTCGACAGCAAGTGGCAAAATGGCCGCCCCCTGAGATGGTTAAAAAATGGGTGCATTTTCCTGTTTAACTCATATTCCACAAACACAATATTAAACAGAATGCCGTGTTTTGACTAGTGGAGGCTCATAGAACATATTTTTGTAAAGAAATTTTTGGGGTTGACTTCCCTTTAAATATTAATGTTCTCACTTCTTCCACACTCTTAGACGAGACAAGTGTGTGTAGTTATTCCTCTTTCAATAAAGAAATCATATTATTGGTTTGTTGATCCTGAAAAAGTGACCGGTTGTGTGTAGTTATTCCTCTCTCACTATAGCGATATATTATCGGTTTGTTGATCCTAAAAATAGTTGGACACAATACTACAGCATGCTACGTAGTAACACTCTGCCAACAGTATTGGATCCAAATGCAAACACTCTATCTGGACATTTAAAACCCAATTGTTGATCTGTTGTCTCATCTTTTGATATCAAATGAAATGTTTTCAGTCTACACCAAACGTGAACGACTTGACATTGCTGTTCCAATACTTTTGGAGGGGAATTAATGTGACTCAAGTGTTCACGCACAGACTTACCGTGAGAACCTATTGAGCAAGGTCGTAAGCGCCCCCTGTTGAGCTCCTTGCGCATATGGTTTTATCTGGTTGTCTGCAGCGTGATCGGGGCGCACCACCAGGGCGGCCCTGTAAGGAAAAAACTGGAGTAGCCATATGCGAGGTAGTGTGACAGCTCAGAGGTGTCCACGTCAACACAGAAAGAGCGCGTCCGTCGGCAATGGATTCCACGTCTCTGGTGAGGCTCTCAGTTTTTTCACGGGGCTCCGAATACGCGTTTCACTTTGGTGGAGGACTGTTGTCATATTTGTTCAATGCTATAGCGATATTGTCTAACATTTGTTTCCCCGTGACAGCTGTGGTTGGCTGGTAGCATACGGTAGCAACCTCGGAGTTTGGTACAGTGTGTTGATCAGTGTGCAGTGTAGAGCAGTTATTTCTTTTGACGATTTTATGTGAATTGGATATATGTTATATATATGATATAACAGGGCCAGGAAAAAGCGTGGAAGTATTGTACTCCAATATAATCACACAAAATCTGTGAATTCATACCTGACGTGTTCTTTTATTATTATTTATTCTTTTATTATCCTCCATAACCGAAGGATGGAACAAACATTTTTACGTGTTCCCATACTTTAATAATTAATGTGGCACTGCCTCTTTTAAGTTGTGCTCCCGGATTTGGCTCCCCCTTCTCTGTCGATGTCCATGCACCTTTACAGCTGGAGAAACTTTTGTTGTTTTCATATACACGTTTTAGTGTTTTGATGCATTGCTGTGCCATATGATTTGTGTAGGGGCACGTTGTATCGCCACATTTGACCGGGAGGATTTTGATTTGTGCTGTTGTCGTCAGGTTGTGTTTGTGTGCGCAGTGTATGTCCCCTTTTTCTGTTGATGTCCATGGGGAGGGGCACGTTGTATCGCCACATTTGACGGGATGATTTTGATATGTGCTGTTGTCGTCCGGTTTGTGATTGAGACAAACGCACCAACACAGGAAGTCCTGCTGTGTCGTCACTACTCTGAAACACACCCGCCGAACACAACCGGTATCATATGAACATCTGTCATTTTATTTTTGAGTGGCTTATTATATACGCACATAAATAGGAGCACGGCGAATGCCGATACATCGCGACCAATTTGGCGTTTTTGTACTTCTTTACCATAGTGTCGCTGAGCAACAGTCGTAATCCACTTATTCCCAGTGTCTGGGAGAACATAAACGCCCCGTAAACCAAGACATACTGTTCCTAAAACAGCAAATGTTTAGCATCATGCCACAAATGCTTTGGTAATCATGGCAGTATTGTTTATTACCATGAGCTGCTTAAATGTCTGCTTGTGTCAAATCAACGTGTTAGAGAAGTAGGTGCCACGTCCACTGTTCGTTCGTTCGTTCGCTCCCTCCCCTCTCTCCCTCCCCTCTCTCCCTCCTTTTCTCTCTCCCTCCTTTTCTCTCTCCTTCTCTCTCTGTTTCTCTGTCTCTGTCTCATATCAAATTCATTATACTTTTTGGACTATATGCACGCAGCACTTCCGCGTTCGATGTCGTAAGGCACCGAAGCTTCCGGTGCAGGGTAGACGCTGTAGCAGAGTGCGCTGTACATGTTATGCAGCTCTAGCCCAAGTCGTAACAGGGACATGAACCGCTCCTTTGTTTAACACTAGGACTGGGGTTGGGTATCATTTGAATTTGGACGATTCCGGTTCCTAATGATTCTCGATTCCGATTCTTAACAACAACAAAAAGGTTAATTGGCCAAATAACATGAACTTCTCTGTTATTCAATTTCATGAACTTTTTAACAATATATGAACTTTACCATGGGTTACTCCAAAGGCTGTTTTTAACCAAGTATATTTATTTTAATAAATGTTTTTGTATTATTTTGTATTACTTTTCACAAGAGCTTTATTTTTGAGAAGTTCAAAACAATACAATAATGCAGCTGTTACTGAAAGCATGCTACTGAACACCAATTGATTGGCTAACCTTGTCTGGCTTTAGAAAGAAAATAAATATGACAAATACAATGCTGCATTTTAAGGATAAGCAAGGAAAGTATCTAATCTAAGCAATTTATGTAATCATATGGTACCATATGATGCATCTATGTACAGTATTTATGCATATGATGCAGGTACATATCATATAAGCTAAATTTTAGCTAGATATGTGCATTTGTGTGTTGAACTTGTTGGCTCAATGTTGCAATTCGACGTACTTCGCTGATTGTGACTTTGGGTCATGAGCCAGTCCGGGCAGGATCACGACCCCGTGAAGGGCGACTGCTGACACCGTTTTGTCCCAGCGCCGCTGCAGCTGTGGAGATCTGTGGAAAGGGCCCGCCCACGCCCAGATTTGCTGCCGCTGCCCTCTCCCAGAGCCGCTGCCCATGCTTGCTGGCTGGAACGAAGCGAGCCGAGGAGCTGAGCGCGAGTGGGGGCGAGCTAACGTGCTATTGCTAAGTACGCAGCTTCGGCGGCAGGAGCCTGAGGCTCGGTGCGCGGTGTGTGCTCACACTTTTTTTTTTTTTTTTTTTAAATTGGTCGTACTTCGTTCGTAGCTCTTCCGCGCAGCTAACTAGGAATCGAAACTTAGCACCGACATTCTAAAATCTGAACGGTTCTGGGAAAACCGGAATGATGGAACCGGTTCCACTCGATTCCAGGTTTTCGGTGCCCAACCCTAACTAGGACCACCTAAATTTGAAAACTACTTAGATCTCCTAGAGGCGTCATTTTCCTTTGATAGGACAGTTTAAAATGTTTAATTTACGTGGAAAAAAACTTAATGTGGCTTAATGTAAGCAAACTACGACCGATCACCACCAAAATACTGTGACAATTGCTTTGATATTTTCGGAGATTTAAGTGGGTGTAAGTGGAGATGTGCATGTGAATTTTGGTGGCAATTGGTCATAGTTTTCTAACATTAAGCCGTCATGCTCGAGTGATGGGAAGCGGCGCGGAGGACCAAAGAGCAGCGGTGTGACACAATAGGAGGATTCAGGTGAGTTTATTGTGCTGTGACAGAGAAAGCTGTATGGCACAATGTGACTGGAGTAGTGTGGCTAGACTTGACCGGAGTAGCGCAGCTGGACGTGACCGGAGTAGCATGGCTGGAAGTGATCGGAATAGCGTGGTTGGATGTGACTGAAGCAGGGCTGGACGTGAGCAGGGAATCAGGGCTCGATGTGAGCGGGGAAGCATGGTTTCATGTGACAGAGACAAAACATAATCGTACCAATTAAACTTCACTCCCACTTAGGCACCAATGACACTTAACTCCCACATAGGCACAGACAGACTAGGACAGCATAGATACTGACATAGACAATGACTGAACGAAAACTAGGAACTTAAATACCAGCATACTAACGAGACAACAAGAAGCGCCTGGATAAGACACACGAAGGTAGGAGGGAACTGATTGGCTAACATTAGGGAGTGGAATGCACACAATCAGTGACGAGAGAGACACAGAAACACTGAGAAAACTAAAAAAATAAATAAAAAAAAGCAACAGACCAAACAAACAAAATGACAAGGGATGGCTCCCAGACATCCTAAAAACAGAAGACAAAAAAAACCCAACAACAAAAGGCTTCTTTTTAGGCTTCTTTCTACTCCCGCGTCGGCGCAAGCGACAACTGCCGCCACATTGATTCACGTGACTGGTGCATTGTGCTGTTGGCGACAGGTCTGCAACACATGCCACCAACCCATTAAGAATTGTTGCTGCTCTGATCGGTCCATTATGTCACATGTTGCAATGACATACAGTTGGCCACACGGAGAGGAGAGAGAGGATGCAGGACACAGCTCGTTGCTGCTGCGAAGCCAACTAGTTTGGCAATAAAATTAAATGCATAGTCTAGTCATCTCGGTCCCTTTATGGTTGTAGCAGGTACGATATCCATTGTTGTCGCTGTCTTTTTGAAGCGATGCCCCCCGACTTGGAACTTAACGGTTTCAAAACAACTTGTGTCTGGGAGTATATTAAGCTGCACGCAGCGGAGGGCGGAACGGGGTTTTTGAATGTGGCCAAAGGGTCGCGGCCGGAAGGGTACCCAGGTCAAGGGTGGAGGGTAGCAGCTGGATCGGCAAAAAAGGGTCAAGTGCCCAGCTCTGGTTAACACTAGGGAGTGGAATGCACACAGGTGGACACAATAATCATTGACGAGACAGACACAGAAACACTGAGAAAACAAAACTAAAAATAAAAACAACCACAGAACAAACATGACAAAGCCACGTTAAGTATTTGACATGAAGGGTTTTAGACCGTCCCATTTTGACAGCTTGTGCTTTGGCAAAGATGTCAACGCCTAAAATGATTATTACTCACTGTTTGAGTAGCTATTAAAGATATTTTATTTATTAAAAGTCTGTTTCAGTATCTTTAAATATAAATTATGTACTGTAGCTCCTCTCCGAGCCCGGTCTGTTACAGGTGGTATTGCATTACCACCGTGTGGAGGTAGAGTGTCACTGCACTTTATATTGACGTTACCTGACAGCCTGCGGTTGTCCCGTAGCTCTATATATTTTATATTTTACTCTCAGCTAATAATACCTTAACTGTGTCGCTGTCAGCAGCTCTTGACTAAAGTGAGGCTGCTTGCTCAGACTCACTGTTTAAATCCTTAGATTCATCCTTGTCCACATTTTGAAACAGATGTAATGCTTCCTCTACTGTATAACAGCTTTTTTTATTGACCGTGGTGACTTTTCTCAAACATCAATGCTGTTTCATAATAGTGGTTGCTATGGAAACCCAGCGCAGGAATAAGACATTGAAATGTTTTTATATTTCGTAATACAATAAAATGGCAGCATGAGAATAATATTTATACAGACACAGGAAAAGTGAGAACATCGTTAATGTATGCAAACAGAGTAATAATAACACATCAAAAGCTTGAGAGCTGTCAAAATGACGCCTGAGTTCTAGTTGAACAAATGGCGTCCTTGTGTGGTTGACGGCTGCATTATTACATCAGCAGGGAAAAAAATGCAGAGAACAGACTTCGGTGCTATCGAACTACAAATTCATTGCTGCGCATGTGAACAAGCCATTGCTTCTGCTTCTCATCAAAGCGGAGCTCTTCTTTTCAAAAAAATAGTAAGCCAAGGAGCTGTTGAACTACCACCCAGGCACTTGTTGCTAATGATAACAGCTGCTGGCCACTAACGCCGGAGACTTGTGCCTTATCATACATTGACAGCCTAATTATCTAGCGGTTTGTTAGCATCCTAAATTAGCGACTGAATATGACTTCGAGATTGTGTTGATGTAGGTGGCAAGCTGAGACGTCGAAAACAGAAGTCAATTTAGCTGTTGCGCCACCACACAGGTCTTCTTCAAAGTAAAAGTCTACTAAGGCTGTTGCATTGGCATCAATGACGCAATGTATTATTTGGTAAGCTTTATTTTGAAAGTTAGTTTTCGCTGGGGTGGTGTGTTCGTTGAGTATGTTTTCAAGGCGCTCCCATATGCGACTTATGTGAGCTATGAGGGTTTTCAACTTTCTCTGCCGCTATTACAGTCAGAGCTGGGCAGTCCTTCCCTGCCCGGCCGGATGCCCATTTTTGGGGCGTGGGGGTAGGGAGGTGCTGGGAAGACTGACACATTTTTTAAAAATGGCTGGACTAAGCATGGCCGGAAGTCGATTTTAGTCCGGCCCACTAATCGGCCCTCATGCGTGTGACGTGCTCACGAGGCAGCAAAATTTCATCTCAGCCTACTTGGTGAAAGGCTTCTTTTTAGGCTTCCTACTACTCCCGCGTCGGTGCTAGCGACAACTGATGTTATAGGGATTGTGGTATTGCCCCCTAGCATCGCAAAATGTGATGTTTTACGATTACTCTTGTAATGGTATACCCCAGTTGCAGGTGGGAGGCGCGGGTTACGTGATGTAAAAATAAGGAAATACAAACACGCTTGAACGCACGTTGCTGTCTCACCTCTCTTCTTACACAAACAACTGACACATTGATTCACATGACTGACGCATTGTGCTGTTGGTGACAGGTCTACAACACATGCCACGCACATGTTGTTGCTGCTCTGATCGGTCCATTATATCACATTTTGCGATGACATATGTTGGTTTATTTTAAGTAATAGCCTTTACATGCCACACTGCTAGGGGGCAGTGCTGTGTTAGGAAGCTCATAGAGGGGACACGGTTGGAGGGAGTTCACTGGTTGTGTTGAACATGGAGTGATAGCGGTGGCTGAATAAAAAAGGTCTTGAGTCAAAATACAAGTGGAGTTATTATTCAAGCTAACAACATAGTTATGTCGTATTGTATAATTATTTGGGTCGAACAGACAAGTCTGCAAGCAACAAGTTACTTATTTTCCACACTCCCCTCCTTCATACTTCCCTGCCTTCAAAATAAAAGCATGCCAGCAAACCACTACACAGCAGGTTTGCTATGGCGTATTTCCGGAAGTGGGGAAGTGCATGATGTGCCAGTGTCATACTTCAGTGCTGCACGCAGCTTGATTTTCCTCCAAGACACAATTTGTTTTGAAAGAAGCTTAAAAAGAAGCCTGAAAAAGAAGATGAAATTTGGCCGCCTCGCGAGCATGTCACACGCATGAGGGCTGATTAGTGGACCGGATTAAAATCCACTTCCGGCCATGCTTAGTCCAGCCATTTTTAAAAATTTGTCACCCCCCACCTTCCACCCCAAAAATGGGCATCCGGCCGGGCCGGAGGGTCCGACCGGTCCGGCCCAGGGACGGACAAATCAAATCAAATCAAATTCATTTATATCGTGATCATTTTTATGAACAAGAGCAGGGGGGCGCGGCCGCAAGGGTACCCAGGTCAAGAGTGGAGGGTCGCGGCCGGACCGGCAAAAAAGGATGACCGGACGGATGTAGATCCTCTCCTGCACCTTAACAGCAGCTGTACGTACTCGACCATCTGGAGCAGGGAAGGTCTCTGTCACGGTGCCCACTGGCCAGGATGCTCTCGGGAAAAGAGGATCTACGATGAGGACTACCTGACCAACACTTAGCCCCTTGGAATCAGACTGCCACTTTGGACGAGCTTGCAGACCCGGTAGGTACTGTCGGACAAAGGACGAGCAGAAATTATCGGCAAGCACCTGGCTGTGCCGACGTCGCCCAAGGAGGTCTTCACTGTCGTAGGTTTGTGGAAGTGACGGATCTCGGCGTCCCATGAGCAGCATATTTGCCGTTATGGGGTCAGGATCTGCTGGGACGTATCCAAGTGGCTTGGCATTCAGGATGCCTTCCACTTCGGTGAGTAGGGTACGTAGAACTGGCCCCGGGGTGACTTGCTCTTTCAAGACGACTCTCAGGGAAGCTTTAATAGACTTCACTACCCTCTCTCATGTCCCCCCGAAGTGCGGAGCAGCCGGGGGATTGAATCGGAACCGAATCTTCTGCTCTGCTAGATGGGCTTGAAGTTGAGAGCTCATTGCTTGGAAGGCCTCTCTGAGTTCGCGACTAGCACCAGTAAAATTTGTGCCATTATCGCACAGAATCTCAAATGGCTTCCCTCGACGGGCTATAAAGCGGCGAAGGCAGAGCAAGAAGGCGTCAGAGTCATACTTTTTCGAGGAGGTCTAAGTGGACGCACCTTGTAGTCATGCATTTGAATAGAATGCCCCATCTCTTTTCTTGACGACGACCTATCTTCACGAGAAACAGGCCAAAACAGTCAACACCGACTGAGTAGAAGGGAAGTTTGTAGAGCCTCAGTCGTGCAGGTGGGAGATCTGCCATTCTTGGACTTTTCGGGTTTAGCTCGCCAAATCTGACACTCACGGCAGCTATACTGATGTTTGCGGATCGCCTCACGCCCTCTTAGGATCCAAAACTGACGTCGCAGCTCTGCCAGAATGCGTTCCGTGCCCGGATGATGGAGCCTTTTGTCACAACCTTTAATGAGCAACTTGGTCAGAGGGTGCCCCGAGTCCAGAACGATTGGATGGATATTTTCGGCTTCAAGATCAGTAGCTCGTCGGAGTCTGCCACCAACCTAGACGAGCCCTGTTTCTTGCTCGTATTCTGGAGCAAGAGAACCAAGTCTGCTTCCTGAAGGAAGTGGACGTAGCACCTTAAGAGCCTTAACTTCTGCTGGAAAGGAATCAGCTTGAGCTTGGACTAACAAGGCCATCTCGGCGCTGGTGAAGTCTGAAGCTTCGATCGGGGAATCGGAGTTAGCAGCCCCATGACGGGAGTGCACAGTAGCCTTAACTAGTCTGTCCAGGTTGAGAACTGGCTGCGGTCGGGTAGCTGAAGACTAGGGAGCTCTGTGATTGCTCTATAAAGCTACTCTTCTTGAGTTCACTTTGATCTAGTTCGGCAGCAATCTTGGGCATTGTTGGTCACTGGCCTGGAGGTTTTGACAAAAAATTGGGTCCAAATCTCCACTGGTGATGGCCCTATTATCTTGACTGCCGAAGAGTTCAGAATAGCACCAATCTCTGATTGGATGAGCTGCCTTGGTTGACCGTATTTATTTTGTAGTGCGTTGAGGGCAGCTATGTACGGACTTGGGTGGTGCATATATGCCTTTGCGAGTTGGAGAGCACTAGGCAGCTTCAGTTGGCTTAGCAATACTTGATATTTATACTGCTCACTTAGATGGGTGTGGTTATTAAGGAGACTGTCCAGCGCCATCTTCAGGAGAGCAAAGTCGCTCTCACGACCATTCTCGAACACTGGTAGCGTGGGCTTTGGTATGCCAAAGGCTGAGGCAATCAACATGTCTGCTCCGAGCTGTGGCTGGAGGCCTGGATAGGGGGCAGGTGTTGCTGTAGGAGCCTGGTTGGTGAAGGAAGAGGCCCGAGGCTGCTGCCATCCTTGGCCTGCTATCAGCGGTGGTGGCTGCGCAGCATTAGTGTTGATAAGAGAGTGGTGTGAAGCAGGAAGCTGGTCGTAGTGTGACATTACTTGAGGTTGGGTTGTTTGGTGAATGCTTGTAGGCACTACGGGCACGGCGGAGTTCAACTCAACTCTGTAAGACAAGTTGCTTGTCTTACAGTACTTGTCTGCTGTAATGACAAGCCTTGAGTCATATTGAGGTTTGGTGGACTGCATGTGGGAGCAGCCGCCTCGCTGTGGGTGATCATTGGCGCTGCTTTAGGAGGTGGCTGAGCTGGGTTAGCCGCTTGGAATGGATCAGCGGGTTGTTCTGGGTTGATCGCAGTTAGGCTTGAGTTGGAGTGAGGAAGTGCAAAGGTGCCTGGAGCTGGTGTAACAGATAGAAGTGGCTGATAGGTGCTCGATGTGGTGCTGTTTGTGCTGAGCATTGATGTGACTAGTTTAGCGACTTCCACATCCGCCTTTAGTTGCTGTAGTCTGCGGCATTGGTTGAGGCGCTTGCTAACAGCTTCCTTTGCTTGAATGGCTTCCTCTTGTGCTTGCTGTGCAGCTTTGGCTTGAGCTTGTAAACGTTGGAGTTTGCGCTCAGCCTCCGCATCTTCTCCTAGCTGTCTCTGAAGATTAACAAGCTCAAGTTGTTGAGCATTCTCTTCCAGAATTGCAGCTTGGATGGGAGAGAGTCCATCTTGTGGATAGCAACCAACAGAGTAAGCTGTGTGTCTCCCTGAGTGTGAACTGGACTTGGTTACAGTACTGTGGGATCTCCTCAAAGTACTTCTGGCTCTGCTGCTGGAGCGGGATGAAGTGATTGGAGGGTGCGAGCCGTGTACTGAATAGCCAACTTTATAGTCCATGAGATGAGGGTGCAGACAAGATTGTCTGTGGGGCCTGCTGACTGTCTCTTCCATCGCTGCTGCGGGGTCCATAGTGCTTTAACATTGCTTCAATCCGGCTCGAAGGACCAAAATTTAATGTACTGTTGTCCACATTAATTTTAAGGATTTACACTGGCTGAAGCGGGCATTATGGACTATTGATTTCGGTCAGAGAATCAGGAGATAGGAGATTGGAAGTTCTTGAATGCTTTAATTGGTGTCAGGTTGCATCATTCTGAGTATATTTTGTGTGTATGTGCGTTTGTCTTTGTGTGTGTGTGTGTGTGTGTGTGTGTGTGTGTGTGTGTGTGTGTGTGTGGTTTCGTATCTATTGACGCACACCAAGAACAATGTCGAGAGGAAAGGGAAATGTGAGAGGAAAAGGAAGTCCCACCGTTAAAAGGACACAGAAGGAACGTATCAAAGCGGAACTAAACCTTGGTTCCCCCCAGTCTTTCTGACAGT